>NC_053406.1:880500-1180500 GCF_016859285.1 Xiphias gladius | reverse complement strand
GGGCCGGGAAGAGGCATAGTGTGTAATTACATCAGGATCTGTGGGTTGCTCTCAAGCCCTCTGACTGCATATTATAGACAGAGGTTGGTAATTTGATGAAAACACATAGATTATTGTACTGTAGATCATGTTCATATAGTAAGAGCTCACCCTAGAGAATATCTATAGAGTGGTGCATGATAAGAGGCAGAGCTGCAGACTGCATTCATCAGTTGCTCGGTGGTATTAGTTTAGTTTAAGACTTTATCCCACAGTCAGGTTATACATTCAGTGTTTTTGTTGAATGGGTGCTTCACAGAGGCACAGGCCTTCTACTGCTGCCATGGCTAATAGCATAGCACTTAACATCAGTTATGCTTCATTGTTCAGTAGGCTACAACAAGAAAGGAGAATAGTAAGAGATGAGTGTATCAGAATCAGAAAATCTTTATTGATCCCTATAGGGAAATTGTTTTGTTTCAATTGCTCAACACGCAGTAGGAAAGTGGAACTAAATAAGTTAAAAAGTAAAAACTACTATAAAATAGTATTAGTATAGATACACAGTAAGTGAATAGAAAAAATATACAAATGTAAATGTACAAAAATATATTTGCGAGGTTGAATCTCCAGGCCTCTTAACGTAAGCATACAGCCGTAGATGGTCGTGACGGGATCCAGAGTATCTTCCTGTAGCAATGTCTCTGTGAAACACAGGACACTACACTCACGGAAGTCCCTTCGATTCCTCACAAGGGTTGCTAGCTCGTCCATCTTACTGTTTTACGTTGCCCATGATGATAGAAGGGAGATATGGCTTGTACCTCTTTTGCATCAGTCTCTGTTGTCTGGACCCAGCACTCTTCCCTCATCTCTCCATTCCTACTCTGCACCCTCTCTGTGTCTTCCTCTGATTTCTAAGGGGATGTCCGTTTTACAGGACACCATGCGGCTGGCTTAAGCCCAATCAGCTGGTACCTGGTGTCAACAATGCGACTATGGAGTTGCTGTCCAACGGTAAGATAGTTGAATGACAGCATTCAAAAAAGTAGCTGAATGAAAGAAGTTATTCCCGACCAGAACTTTCTCCACAAGAAAGTTTAGAAAATGGCATCTTAAATAAGTTAAAAAGTTGGAAAAAAGAAGACAAGCAGGAGCAAACAGGAAGCTGCATGCACATTGGTACCTGTGTATTTATCTGCCAATGAACTAAAAATAAATAAGTATATCGCTGAAAAACTTCATCTTCTTGCGCTGATAAATGTACATGAAATGAGGTTGACTGTTCAGATGAGATGCAGGTGGACTTCTTCCCAATTGGTCTATTTGGGTGGTTTTCACTCTGATATTAGCAAATAGTCAAAGGACTGATCAGAAACATTTGTGCTTCCTGTTGTTTTTACTATGTTTTTGTCCAGTAAATGGTAAACAGTAGCGGAAAAAACACAGAAGAACTGTTCAATGGGACTGGAGCCAGACCTAGATTGAGTAAGTGAGTAAGTAAGTGGGATATGAGGCCAACTAGTATTGCGACAATATCAAAACTGTCAAAATGAGGATTAAGGAATTGAATCATGAGGACCACTAACGTCTTCACTCCACATGTAGGCGGTAATGTCCGGCTTTTTCCTCACCTATTTCACTTTTGTGTGCGTGCGTACTTGTGTGCGTGTGTGTGTGTGTGTGTGTGTGTGTGTGAATGATGGTGTTATCTCCATCTTCACCTTTCCTGACACTTGGACGGCTCATCAGTGGCTATGTGAAGTGACAGGCCACATCCCGGGGCAGCTGGCAGGAGCTGGCGTGCTGCAAAAGAGCAGCACAACTCCAAGAAAACACAAGCACGTGTGCACAAACACACATACCTCAGGCCAGTCCTCAGTCTTAATTCTTAAACGCATTTGCTCCAATTCCTGCTGAGATGCTGCAGGGAAGACTGTTGGGGGATAGAGGTGGGGCAGGATGCATGGAGGACTAGCTCTTCACACACTATTACCGTTTACACACACACAAACACACACAGACATAGAATTATCTACTGCCCACGACATACACAGTTAAAGTTGACAGAGCTGAATGGATTGGGGTGGAACAGGCTGGTAGTACAGCCAACACGCACCCACTGGCAAAAAAGTGGGAAAAGTGGCAATGCCCCTATCCACTAACGGCATGTGCAGCATGGGATGTTTCAAAAGACTGCCTGGGAGACTAAAGGAAGGTGTATCCCCTCCTTCAAACCCAAAGAAACTCGATTGGAAACTGGAAACTTGGATTTTTATTCATCTGCGGCGGCAACAGCCATGGCCAGAGGCATTATGTTTTCAGGTTGTCTATCCGTACATCTGTCTGTAAGTATGTCTGTACTTCCGCAAAACTATCCCATTCTCGCGAACACAATATCTCAGGAACACCTTGAGGGAATTTCTTCAAATTTGGCATAACCATTCACTTGGGCTCAAGGATGAACTGATTAGATTTTGCTGGCCAAAGGCCAAGGTCCATGTGCCCTCACAAAACACATTTTTGGCCATAACTCAAGAATTAATTCACTAATTATGACAAAATTTCACAAAAATGTGTAATAGGATAAAATTATGAAGTGATGACATTTATATATCCAAAAGGTAAAAGGTCAAATTCACTATGACATCATAATGTTCTGCAAATACACGTAATACCTTTTATTAAATTCCGTCCAAGTCTCCACTAGATATATTATATGAATGTGGACAGACATGGATGTGAACAGCAACTTTACTGGTTAGCGAGGGCATACAAACGTGAGGCAGTAATTCTAGTTTATCTAAACCCTGCAAGTCCCATTTCTGATCTCCGTTTGTTAGATATTCTTCATCAACTGCTTTACCTCACAGAAAATCACAGGCTAGTCTAGGTCACCACATGCTAAACAACCACCAATGTCAATTAACAGCAATAGAGGTGGAAAGTAAAAGTCCTGTTCATGTTTTTTTTCCATAGACGAAGCTAGGTTAGCATCGCTACCCAGGGATTTGGATGAATTCAGCAACTATGGCAATGTATTTTGTTCCCAACTGCACTACAAAACATTTTTAATTCACTACAACTCCAAATGGTGCCTCCTACTTGCTTCTTCTCCAAAACAAAAGCGGCAGAGGCTCACGGGTATTGTAGTTTTTAGATCCAGCCACTATAGCAAACAAACAGAAAAAAAAAATATTTCTTAGAAACAGTTGAAATAAAGTTGAAATAATTAAAACTAATGGCAGTAACATAAACTGATCGTAGAGGTTTATTAACCAGTAGATTTCCGTGGTTCTATGTTGAGGAACATTGACCATATTTGTTTTTTTTTTTTTCCTGTACTTATATAGGCAAGGTTCTTCTATAGCTTCAAACATTGGAGAGTTTGAGCTTTTATGAAAAAGTTGAATAGTTGAAGAAAAACGCATTTATATATATATTTTTAAGTAAGGTATCGATAAAGTATTGATTTGGTAGCAGAACTGAAACTCCCATATCATATTTGCACTTGTACCTAGCCCTAACAATGCTATATGCTAGATTACAAACATCCGATTTAACCAAAAGAAATTTGTGAACTCTGCTCTTTCATAAAAAAACCTATGTAAAATGCATAAAGATTGGATTGGGCTCCCCTATATCTTTGCTAACATTACTTTTCAGTGGTGTACCACCAGACTGGTGTGGGATTCTATTATCTCTAATGGATTATGATAAATGAAAACAAAGCTCATAAATATGAAACAAATACAGCACGCCCACCAGTTAACACTAAGAGTAGAATGTTTCTTTCCCACCAAACCATATAGTGTTTGCTCTATGGCACAGACATCTTTTTTCACGTGACTGCATATCACACTTGTGTGCGTATCGATAACCTTGTGGGACCTCAAAAATTAGCCTTCAAATATCACACTGAATTTGCCAGAATTAGCAGCACCTCTCCCTGCCCTTTAGAGAGGAAGAAGGAGCGAGGGCCCAAGATGAAAGTGTCTGGGGATCTTGGCAAAATCAAAAACAAATCTCTTGGAGCACCGGGGTTAACCCCTTTGGCCATTGACGGCTTTGAAGTACTCGGCCATACAGTTAATTGTCAGAGTTAGGATTAGCGAAAGGTGGTAACAATTTAACCCGGCCAACAAGAGGGCTGAAGGCCACCGCTCAGGCCTATCAGGTGTTTGCAGATGTTGTGTGTGCCTCAGAAAAAGCGACAGCAAACTCCTGGGTATGAGAGGAACACTTAAACAACCCATAATGCTTTGTTTGTTCAAGCCCCCATCACATTGTAATTGGACGGGAGGGGGAACAGCAGCCAACTGATTGGACAGCCGGTGGACTTAACTGTTACTATTTTGGATGGTATGCTGGTCTGTGCCAATGGTACTTCACTCTGTTTCCCCTCACAATGAAAACTTGACTATTTCCATTCTTGTGCACTGATCAAGATCCTGATGGACAAGGCGTTCAGTTGCCAAGAAAAACATTCTAAAAGAAGCAGTGAATATGAATTTCTCTGCCTGTACATCAGTTACTTTCTCATCCGTAGGTTGTTGATGCTGCAGCGATGTCATTCTTCTAAATCTGAAGACACTAAATTTAAGCAAAAATTTCAAATACAGCTTTAATTAGTAAGTACTGTTAAGGCCAACAAATTTCAAAAACCCTTATGATCATCACATTCATCACACTTCTCGTTCCCATCTTCCAGTGTTACCCCAAATTATTGCCAGATGGCACACATCAGGAGCAGGGAAGCACAACTGGCGCATCCATTTGTTCAGTCCACAATGATGCCAATTCCTGTTATGAATATCTATGTCCTCTGAATCAGAGTAACTCCTTAGATTTTGAAAGGTCAGCAGCTGTCTAAATTCCAGCCATCAAATATCAGAAATTCAATGCACAAAAATGGTTTTCAGTTGGCTCTGTTAGAAGTATATAAATGGCATACTACTGTATATTAATTTATTTATTTCCCCCACCCTTACTGAATCTCTGTATGCCCATAAAGAAACTGGGAAGGTTATAAAATCAGGGTCTTAATTGACAAACTAAAACATAGTTCATCTGTGTAAAACGTGTTAAAGGTAGTGTATAGTAGTGTCAGATGCCAGATACCTGTCTATACAATGCAAATTGATATATTAGTAAAAATGGAAGCCTTTCTGTTCTGCGAGAATGACAACTAAAAAGCATCAGAGAATCTTCAAAAAACACTGTAAAATTCCTTTTACTGTCTATAATTTTCTGTCCCCAACAAATCGTTTTGCTTTGCTAGCATTCTGGAGTATTCTCTTAACCTGCTTGATGCTGCCTGTGAAGATTACCTCTGAACTTGCAAAAAACTTGACTGTCAAGCTCTGTTGAAATGTCCCTCCTTGTATATTTCTTTCTGTCTGCCCTGACTGCCTGACTGTCTTTTTTTTCTGCTGTGGTGTGTTTTTGACTTGCTGGTACTGATACCAGCTGTCATCTCTGCTTTCTATTGGTAAAACTGGCCATATTTGACCTGGAGCTGAGTTTGCATTTGGAATGGACTTGAAGACCTAAGACCTCGTGTATTTCATGGACATGTCCTATTCATTTTCAGTGTCTTCAGCAGTTTTTCTGGCAGTTCTTTTGGGCGAAGATAGCATGGAAATTATTATGGATCCACATTATGAGCAACAGTCCATATATTTGCCATACAGCGGAGTGACCAGAAATAAATCAGCAAAATTTAAAAATATTAACAAGATGTGAGCTTCATCCGTCATTGTACTTTGTTTTTTTTTTTTTTTTCATTGTCAGTAGTTCTACAAGAATTTGATTATGTTCATGTATAGCCACAATGTAGTTCCCATTTCTCTTCCACCTTCACTTTAAAGACCAAAGAATAAATTAACCCTATTGTTGATATTTGACGATTCTGCGCAACCCTAGATTAGGTTCATTTAAACATTTTTTGGTAAGTTTTAGTGCCAACATGTATTTGTGCCATAAATGCATTTATTTTTACAATGTCTCCACATGGCAACTATGGTTAAGGTACAGTTAGGTTTAGGCCACAAAACACTGAGGTTAGGTAAAGATTATGATTACAGACATTACAGACTAAAAAAGCCAACATTATTGAAGCAAACTCTGGTCTCTTACATGAAGGTTGCTCACACTTAATGCTCATTCACCACCCCAACCTCCATCTTTCCACCTCACTAAATCAAGGTCACACCACTCAACATTGGCATTGGATAATTCAATATGAACATAATCCCCAGGTATACTGGACTAGAATAAACACGATTGGAGAACAGTTCTATCCATTGCTGGTGATGATAGTAAGCTCCAAATGTTTGAATAGTCATTATAAAAAATCTTATAATTTATGCGACTATTGTTTTAAAAATATTTTTTCCCTTGGTTTTATCGGCACCTGGTAATAAGTAACGTGTTTCTACCGCCAGAAGGTGGTAGTAATGCTCCAAAAGCTGTTTGCCAACTTGCATTAAACAACAGAAGAAGGAGAACGTGTTACTACCAAGTGCTGGTAAAACATGTGTGGCACTTTGAGATGAGAGGCTACTGTACAAACAGGAGAAACATGCAAAGCCAAAGACTACTACAGCCATCAAAAAGTTGTGTGTGTATGTGTGTGTCAAACCTATCAAAGAATGTTCAAATAGTTCCCAGTGAATATCAAATAGTATTTTTGCTTGAAATGCCCATCCCTAGTACCCACGTTAACAGTGATGACATTCAGTGTGTGTGGCCATGTTTCTGCTGCCCAAATACAGGCTGTGACAGCCTTTGTAGGTGGTAGTGACAGTTGTATCCTGTATCACTGGTCCAGGCTTTGTGTTTAGGCGTTAATGGCAGTGAGGCTAAGTTTTGTATAAGGCGTCCATGTCTCAGGTTTGATTGGCAGACAATCTAGATGGCCGCACATGACACGGCCCCCTGCTGGAATGGAGAATAGGCCCTGTTGTTTCTAAAACAGTCTGCCGGTTACAGCTACAGTTAGGCCAAGATATGGGGACAATATTGGCCCTTAATTAAAAATTAGGTGTTAGTTTGTCATTGTTGTACTTTCAATATGATGAATATGATGTAGTTAGTTTGCTTAGATACAGTATATTGATACAATATCGTGAACACTGTGCAGTCTAATTCAAGTCAATAAAACATACCTGCAATGAATACAGACTTTGTGTAGATTAATTATACTGTTCATATTTTGTCTACATTTTGTTCAACACTTTTCTCAGGCAATGATTTGTGGCTTTGTTATATAATGTTGGATTTTACTGAAATGTTTCATGGTATTGTATTTATAATGTTATAGATGACCTAAATACATGGGAATAGGGTAAATATACTGTAAAGGAGCAGGGTACGTGGTGGGGTGAGGGAGATACTACATATGAACACTATACTATATAAAATAATCTATTACAAAGGCAGTATTTGTTGGATCGATATTGTATTCTTATTGTAATCTAACTGCATCATGTACTGCAGGTTTTCATTATACTGTTCTTTATTAAATGATAATTCATTATGGCACTGGTATAATTTGAAGCCTTCAACTAGTTTTGATACCCCCGAAATACAATTTCCCAGAACCCAAGGTGACATCTCCAAAATTTTTTTTACGTTACCAACAGTCTAAAACAAAAAGGTATTCTATTTATAATGATACAGTAAAAAACAAAAACGTGTCATCATAACAGTACTATACGGAATACCAGTTCAGAATATCAGCTGTTGTGGAACTTAGGTCCAAACGTATACTATAAGCCTTGAAAAAACAAATATATCACTCACGATTAGAGCTGACGAGTGATGACACCTACTATCATTGTGTTTCCATACGTTCTCCATTTGACTTGGAGCAGCCTTGCCCCAATGCTAACAGGTTATCATTGTCCACACAAGCGGTAGCTAGGACATATGTTTCCTACCAGAGCCCCGACCTGGTCATATGGTGCCAGTCTAGCTGGATATTAGCATGACACACTGCCTCTCTGGCACCACAAGGTTCATTTAGCTGAGGCTTTCATCCCCTTCCCCACCCAACCCAATGGTATCAGAGCCTTTATTTCACATTTTTATCTCCTCCACACACATCCCCTGCTGTATCTGCCTCTCTTTCTGTTTATTTAATTTGTTTTTCATTTTCATTCTTTGTTTTTAAGGTAAGGACTTTCAAATTTTTAAGGTCTTTAATCTCAATTTAAGGCTGGTTCATTGACCAAATATTTAAGACCAGGGTTCAGTGCAAATCTGTCTCTTTCCTTGCTTTCCTGATTTAATTATCTTTTATGTTTTTTTTTTGTACACCATTGCTTTAGTTGTGTGATCAGTTGCTTAAAAGGCTGGTTTTGCCAGTAGCATTTTACATTAGTTAGCTCAGCCAGGTAGCTTAAAAAGGCTCCTTAATTTTTTTTTTCTTATAGTTGCTATCTTCTTCTATTTCATCTCTGTTATTTGAGCATTTTTTTCTTCCTTACACCTCCAATCCTCCTCCTAACATCATCCATTCTCCTCTCTCTCTCTCTCCCTCTCCCCCCTCCTGGGTTCCCCGTTGGGGGTGTTGTTTGTAAAGCATTATAATTTATAACGGAGCAGAGTGGATTTAATTTCAGTGCACGGGGGCTCGCCAGCAGGGCGCCAGCCTGCAATCAGGGGAATCAGCAGCTCGCACAGGGCCTGCAAACACACACACTCACACACATACACACACACATGCACACAGCAGACCCCCACATAGAGCAAGCTAGAATGGAAAGTATTATCAGTGGCCACAAACGGACAGTGTTTCTCGTCACCCAACTCCCTGGATGCTCCCTCCGCAGCCCAGCACCTTCTCAGCTTCACTTTCAGCCCGGCTGCAGCTGCTCTCGCTCTCTCTTTCCCTCTCTGTTTCTCTTTAATTTCTGTCTGCGTCTGGCTTACATTATCTGCATCTTCCTCCCCTCTCCTTTCTCTCTGTCTCTTACTCATTGTCTCTCATTACCACTCATTACCTATTTGTTGGGGGGTAAGAGGCCCGCTCATCATAGACTCTGCTGCCTTCCAAATACAATGAAGGTTCACCAGGAGGTCAAATCCAACTATTAGTCCTCATATGTCCTTGTCAAATATTTCCCCCCGCCCCATTTGCCAGTTGCAATTTCCCCTGCATAAATCCTGCTTCTTTGGCAAACTGTGCCAGACGGTGGGATGATCCTTCCTCACAGAAGGTCAGAGACCGAACAAGAGGAGGAGGAGGAGGAAAAGATAATGTTTCTCTTTCGCTAGTCATTTTGTTTTGCAGTGGACACAACTGTCAATTGGACAGTGACCCTGGAAGCTAACATGACAGATAAAATTAAGCTAGTGTTAGTTTAGTGCAGATACAGTAGAGCTGGAATTGGATATACAATACTTTTGGGTTTGATTAAAACTTTTCCCTCAAATTATGTGCATGACTTTATGCAAAAATCTAAAATTATCTAACAAAAAAATATACATTTATTCACTTCTGACTGGCTCCAGAAAACCAATCACTGTCAAACAATTACCAAAGGGCAACAAGGGCAGCACTCCATCTGTTAAGAAAACACTCGAGGTGAAGATCAAATTCATCTACACATTATTCTAAGGTTTATGTTGAATTTCAAGAAAAACTCTGACAAGCATCTTGACAGTTTAAGGTGTATGGGACTTTATTTTTCTCAACAGCTTGAGACTATTCTGTACTTGAGGGCAATTGTTTTTGGAAGTCAATAGTTAAAGAGTTTAAAACTGTCACTCTGTAAAATAGAATCCCCCTGTTGTTCAGCAAGTTATAGACTGCAGTAAAGAACATTTTCAATATCATGGCCCTGTAAGCATCCAAAACAATTAGTATGTTAGTGGAGTCACGGTATGTGAATTTCAAGGTTCAATACAAACCCAAGTTTGGGGGCTTGTGGTACAATGTAAGAGGTTAAAAATTTATTTTAATTTAGTCTGAAAAACTTTGTGTCATGTGTCCTAACTTGTGCTTTAAAAACTAATACTTGTTGGGGAAAAAAAAAATTGTGGTAACAATAACCTTCTTACTACAGCCAAACTGTAAAGTACCACCAAAATTTCATCTATACTTAATAATCTGTAGTCTAATAATTTTTATGTCTCTTAATTATTTTTTGTTCATATAAATTTTTTCCTTGTATTAATATTACTGATTTCTCATCATCCACCATTGTAGGTGGCAGCTGTATAACTTCTTTCATAGTGCTACACATCACTAAATCTCACCTCATCATGCTTGTATTAGTTTGCTGCATTGCTTATGTGCTTTATCCTCTGGGATGCAGATAGTTTTAATCTGAGGCCTTAGCCACTGTGTTGTTCTGTTCCTGCTGTTGTATTAGGATGATTGGACATCTGCTGTGGGGGGTGCTAAGCTAGGAACACTAGTCCAATCTTCAGTAGGACATTTGTCTGACATCGCAGCAGCATCATTGTTCCCAAGTGTGTGTATGGAGCAGATACAGTCTGATATATGTATAGAAACTTGGAATATTAAATGAATATGCAAAAATATAAAGTTTTGTGTGACTTTACATTCCGTGGCTGGTGCGCATGTATTGTTACTGTTCACATTTCTGAAATTTAGCACCATCTTTCTCCATTTAGTATAATTAATACCCTGCCTTTCCACTCTTCATGGATTTGCTCACCTTTATCTAACCCCAGCAAATGACTACAAGAAATGTTTTATGAGCTCAGAAGAATAACATACAAGCACAACACACACACATGCTGAAAAAAGTTCAACATCAAAAAGCCACAATTAGCTCATTTATATTTGCTGGACATTTCTGTACCACATGAATTGGACAGGAAGCAGGCCATTTATCTCCCTGTTACATGCTCTAGCAGCAAAAGTTCAGAGCAAGGGCTCATCTCATAAAGTCTCCAACATGAGCTTTTTTATTTGTGAATATCTGACCCCCCACCCCACTCCACCCTGTCTTTACAAAAATGAAACAGTATGGTCAGGATTAGTCATTTGGTGTAAGATAGATAGAGATGAAGGGTGAAGTGTGGCATTATTTGGTTGCTTTCTGTTGCAGTGTTGGATGATGATAAGGATTTTAAAAGATAAGGGTGGACCAATAGAGAAAATTGGAGATTTGGTAAAGAATGAAGAGGGACCAGAGAGTAAAATTTTGCTGTATTATGATGTTACACTCCAGTAAAACAGGTAACAAAAAAAAGAGAGAGACTGCATGCATTGCAAATGCATGAACCAAGAAAAACACAAGGATTAAATCATTCAATATAGAAACATAAATGGCAAAGCTTCATTATCATTATTATTATTATGAAAGAAATAAAGAAAACTCATGCAGTAAATGACAAATAATACACTAACTCTCAGTTTTGTGGGAGAATGGTAAAAGTTACACAAAACATACACTAAGAGTATGTAAAGACTAATTCACGCAAATTACAAAAAAAAAATTGCTTTTGCGTGCTTTAAAACTCTCCAGGTTGAGTTGCACTGGGGACCTTTGTTCCAAGTCATCCCTTAAGTTGCATCTATAAATAAATGTATTTTTATTACTGATAAAATTGATTACATGTTCAATTAATGGTTTAGTTTGTAAAATGTCAGAAAAATGCCTATTGGAATTTCCTAATTTATCAGATTTTCATAATTTATAAAGTGACAGAAAGATACTCATCGGAATTACCTGAAGCGCAAAGTGATGTCATTGTGTTGCTTGTTTTGGTCAACCAACATTCCAAAAGCCAAACATGTTGAATTCACGTAAGACAAAGAAAAGCAGCAAAGCTTCTTTTGCTTCAAATACGACGGCTAATTGATTATCAAAATAGTGCTGATTGATTTTTTGTGTACTGCCTCATTGTTTCAGCTCTTCATCCCTTCTCTGTCTCTTCTCTGCTAACCACAATCAAAATAAAGACAGAAATGTCCAAAACAATATTGAAGCAAAAAACATAATTTTCTCACTTATCTTGTATGGTATCTGGCCATGCAGATAGTTTAGGTTCAGTTTGTCCAAGTTTCAAAAAATCTGTCTCCGCCTCCATGGAGTTTAGTTTGTGGAGCTCATAACACTTAAAGAGTTTGACAGCAACAAATCTTTCCAGAAACAGTCTCCCTGTTACTCTGGATATTTCACAGAACACACTAACAGTTTTCTTAGGAACTACTTCTTTGGTAGAAGTAGTTCCGATGAAAACCTTTTGCGTCTCCATTGAGGTCTCTAATTACAGACCCGCTGATGATTTTTGTGAAACAGATAAGGTAAGCAAAGGCCAGATGATTTTAACATATAACAGTGGGAAATCCACTGGTGTAATTAATAACATAAATACTGGCTTTCCATTTTGTGTGCCAGTTCTAGGGCCCTGCTGTTATGCATGCTGGCTCACTGGCATACCTAAATGGAATGGAGATATCATTTATGTTATATGTTGCTCCTGTGCTTCTCTTACTGACAAAGCAAAATGTCTGCTCTGAAAAAGGCCTTTTCATAGTGGTCACTGTTTTCCCAAAAATTACACAATATATGGTTGCACCTAATGTCACTCTTTGTGTTTCCCTAACTCTCCCATTTCAATGGAGTGATTCATCAATGTGGGAGACACTCTCCTCTAATCATATTTGTTTATTCTGACAAACCTGAGTGTTGCTGGGCAGATTGTGGCTAGCAAAATCCCTGCTCTGCCAATGGAAATAAACCTAATGACCTTGGTTGCCTTGCCAACTTCTAAAGACACTGTGTGTGTTTGTGTGTGTCTGAGTGTGTGTGTGTGTCTGTGTGTGTGTCTGTGTGTGTGTGTCTGTGTGTGTGTGTGTGTGTGTGTGTGTGCGCGCGTGTGCGTGTGCGTGCGTGTGTGTGTGTGCGTGTGTGTGTGTGCACGTGCGTGCGTGTGCCCGCACACGCATGTCATACTAATGGCTTGTCTTGTAGTTCTTTCATTTAAGTCAGAGTTATGAAGTGTTATGGAGCACTTTTAGGTTTTAACCTCTCTTGGCAGCAGTTAGGATCTATATTACAAAGGTTAGAGGGCTTTACAGTCACTCATTTTTGCTTTCTTTTTCTTCTTGTGTATGCATGTACACGCACGCGCACTCACTTGAATGAAGCTGCACTGGCCATGGCTTTATACATGAACTATACTCAAATTTAATCAAAAGTCTCTCTCTCTCTCTCTCTCTCTCTCTCTCTCTCTCTCTCTCTCTCTCTCTGTGTGTGTGTGTGTGTGTGTGTGTGTGTGTGTGTGTGTGTGTGTGTGTGTGTGTGTGTGTGTGTGTGTGTGTGTGTGTGTGTGTTGGCAGGCCAAATGGGGGCCTTGGAGGCAGCAGCAGTTGATGGGAGGGCACATGTGTGATGTGGCTGAGAGATCAAACACACACACACTTGATGAATGTGAGGGTGGAGGGGGCAGTACTCCTTTTCTCCGCTTCTGATCAAGGTTGGGGTGTTCTCAGTTCATTACACACACACACAAACACACTTTTTATAGAGTGAGTCATTGACAGTAAGAATACTGGTCAAGCACTTTATACTTTGCCACTTATCTACATTTCTGCTGCCTGCCTGTGTGTTTTTTGTGTGTGTTTTGGTTCGTGAGCTCGTTGCCAGTAATGAGGTCAATCTCCCGTGTGGAGTTAAAACCTCTGTGTGTCTTTATCTCTGTTACATGGGCAGAGGATTATTCTCATCGCTCTCAGCACCACTTTCACTCTCAACCCTCTCCCTACCCTCTGCCACCATAACTATACACATTCAGCAACTGCTTGTTCTGTTCCTATTGACTTACATTTTAACTCAGTATCTTAATTCCAAAAATATAGATTCGTTGACATCTCCTCTTATGATCCAATTTGATTGCATATCTCTTGTAGAATCTCTGATGGTTTCATTGGTGGGAATATATGGGATTTTATGAATGTTGAGTCTCCTGGGAAGATGTAAAGCTTAGAATAAAAACAATCTTCACTGGAAATACGTGCTAAAAAAAATTAAACAAAAAACAAGCAAATTATTTATTTCACACTTTAAATTATTTGCTTTAATGTACAGTCAATACAATTGTATTTTGTATAAATGTGCCCTAAAAGAGCATTACAAGCTGTACAACATTGATGATGATCCACAATTGCCTGTCGATGGACACATTCATATAGGTTTAAACTATACTTAAATGAAAAAAAAAAAAATATATATATATATATATCACCCATTAATAACCTTTGAACTTCCAGAGGTAAATGATAAATTATAATGAATATCTTAATTAAGGTTTTGTGTGTTCAATATTTGCATGAACCTGGAATCTGGAAGTCCAAATCAGTCAATCAAAGAGAGGACTTAAATGGAGGAGCTACATAATTTTTGCTGCGGTGAAGCTGGTAGCCAGTGAGAGAGACAGTTGCAGAGGAAAGGAGAGAAGATGGGAGAGGAAATGTGGACAACCTGCACAGAAAATAAAGCGATGTAGAGAAGTCACAGGTAAGAGTGAGGGAGGGACAATGAACCTGTGACTGAGAGTGGAGAGAGAGGCAACCTGTGTATGTCAGAGCAATATGTAACATTTAATCTGCTGGAGAGACAGAAAACACATCGCTTTTCTTTGTTCTTGAGATTGACAGCAGTCACTGAAATTTCTCTTTCCAGGTTTGAAAACTAGTGAGTATCATAAAAATTGAGGCAAAGCCTTGTAAACCCCTTCCTGTTTAGCACGATGTTGCCTAGCAATATTTAAAATAGGAAAGCTAGATCAGCATTAGTTATATGTGTATATTCACAACTGATACTTTTAGTTAGATTACATTTGCATTGCATTTTGTTGGTATAAATGAGATCGTGCCCAACAAGTCATATGTTCCATGATTGGAATAGATGACACAAGGGCTAAGAACCTGACGTGAAACAGAGGGTTACATATTGGAGAAACATTTTACAGAATTAGTAAAGTTTTTTTGGATATTTTTTTTTTTTTTTCCCCCACTTTACTGAGACTGTAAAATGTGGACATCAGCCAGTCAGTGTCATTGATGTTTGTCTGATTACATATGAATAGGTCAAAACTATACTGGTTATTATTTTGATCAGATTTTATCAGTGGAATATGTTTAATATTAAAGTTTCCAATTCGAATGGAGAGTTTAATCACTCTATGTTCAAAAATAGCATTTCACAGAATGTTATAACAATAACCTGCTTGGCGACCGTTTTTATTATGAAAAATTGCTAAATTTTGGCCAATTATTGAATACTGGTTGAAATGACTAACTATTGGCAATTCTACCTGACTTTAAAAACACATGTTAGTTGACCTAGTGGCTTGATGCAAGAGCAAATCTCTCTGTCTTTGCCACATGCACTATACATGTGGTGTTTGATTCAAACATTGCTCCTTCAGAGATTAATTTGTGGCCTATCTTTATACACAGAATATATTGTTTGTACTCCTCAGCTAGTTTGGCAAAGGTTATTTTCTTTATGATATCTCTTTAAAGCAGCACAGCCACTTCGTGTTCCTGTTGAACCAATATATAGCTTCTAAGTGCTTGTTCAATCACTGGACAAAATGTCTCAACTTCAAGATCACGCTGGTTGTCTAAATGGCTCTTCTGTCTGGAGCACAGGATTGTTTTGGTTGATGCTCTGCTTGTATTTCTGTACATGCCCATGTGCACATTTTTTGTTGTACAGACACACAAACATACACACACGTGTCTGTCTCTCTTTGCAGTCTGTTTCACCATAATCGCTAACACCCCCCTGCCCTCTGTTCACTTCACACATGACGTGGCCCACCTTTTCTCCCATCTGTCAGAACTATTGTGTATGAGTGTGTGCGTTGTGAGCTGTCATGCAAGGCTGGACCCGTGTTGATCAACGGGCCAAGCCAATGGCATATGGCCATGTCCTGGGGTGCTGTGGCATGCAGGAATGCAGGATATCAAACTGAACGGACAGGGGCTAGTGCACATGGCTGTATGGATTGTGACGTACCAACATTGCATATGCAACTCTTCAAGTGGAGTTCCAAACACTCAGTCTGTCTTTCTACTTCTTTCAAGTACTATCATCAGTGCCAACACCAGCGTCACATCTCTTTACAAAGTGCGAGAGGATTTGTCTGTTGAGAATGCAAATGGGGTTTGCTGAAGTCTTTTTGGTCTGCCCCCAACTTGAGCTGCCAATACCAACCCCTCCCATGAGGTAGGTTGCACAGTGTAAGCTTGGATAGACACAAAGCTACTCTCCTTCATCTCCTTAAACTATTAACTTAAATCCATAACTTGAATAAGGCGTCAGTTGCCCTCAAATTTCCTTGTGCTGGTTCAAGCAGGTCCCCAAAGAAATAAGCAAAAGCTTAATTTCAACATCATTTTATCTTAGTGGCTGTTGCACTTCTGCTGACACACATATTTGCATGGTTGTTGAACATCTTGTGAACCCCTCTTCCCCCAACACCTTTTTGAGGTTAAAATATGACTGTTTTTGTAACTTTCTGAGACAGACAATCCAATAAGCATGACAACTTCTTACAGTGATTGACCAGGTGTGCGAAGGTTTGAAAGTAGGCAGGATTTGAACTACTTTCTCAGTCTTTTTTTATTCTTCACTCAACTGCTTCCATCACTTTTTGTATGTACAGCACCCAGTTTCTTCGAGGAGAAACTATATGGAAGTGCGTGCCCTTATCCCCGTTTGTATGATTCAGTGTGTTAAGACTACAAAAACACAGACCTCTTAGACAGTGATCAGAGAGGCAGTGTGAGTCTTTCTGGAATAGAATTGATATCCACGGTATGAAATACACCAACACAGTTACTTGCTTTCCTTTCATTATTTATGCATATAGTTTGATTGAATGACTCTATGGTGTGTGTTTCCCTACAGTGTATGGATGCTGAGTCTTTATCCAATTGACTGAGAGCATGATCCATCTATGTTTGTGCTGCTCTTTGCTGCCCTCTTCATGTACGCTTTCTGTTTTCAGGAGTAGTTATGTAAAAAAAACAAAAACCTACAATTCCAAAGACTAATATTATAGGCGGTGATTAAACTTTTACCATATTTTATGTTCTACAGATCATTGTGCAACCACAGGCCTGTTGTTTTACTTCCAAGGTATAAGGCAATTAGAGCCTGCAGAAAAACCAGTTCAACTCTCACTGCCTATTTAACATGCCCAATAGGGTGAATTTTCATCTAGAATGGCTACCTCCCGCCAACAGTATCAGAAACACTTTAAAATAACTGTGGGCAATGGTCATCCACTAACTGTCAATGACGACCTAATGTGGCCCATCATGTGCATTTTGTCACCAATGGGTAGCTGTCCCTTGAACCGAGGTATGAACATAAACTGCTGCTGTTAGTTCCATAGTGGTGTTGACTCTGATTATGGCGTACGTTCAGGCTTGTGAACCAGGGGTTGGAACCAGCTGTTACCAGTTCAAATTCATACTAGGATTAGTATATTTCTTATACTTCAACCCTTTCGCCAGATAGAATATTGACGTTGGACAATTCTAAAAAAGACCAGAAAAGACTGTTTTTTTAAACATGTAATACCATCCATTCATCGATTAGCTACCTGCTTATCCTTGAGGGTCGTGGGCGGGCTGTAGTCAATCCCACCTGGCATGGGGCAAGAGGCATGGTGGACATGGTCACCACTCTATTACAGGGTTGACACATAGAGACAAACAACCATTTACACCCACCTTCACCCCTAAGGGCAATTTAGAGTCGCCAATTCACCTAACCTGCATGTTTTTGGACTGTGGGAGGAAGCCGAAGTACCCGGAGGAAACCCACACACGGCACGAAGAGAATATGCAAACTCCACACAGAAAGGCCTGAGCCAGCCAGCAGGTTCAAATCCAAAACCTTTTTTTCTGTGAGAGAACCATGCTGCCACACCCTATGCCAGCATTTTTACAATTCTTTTTGTACAATCTGTAATCTATTATCTGCACATGGTAACTATGGCATTGTTAAACTTGTTAAACATCATGGTTATGAAAAAAATTATCTGGCAACTAAAACATTTGGTTAAGATATAGTTCCTTAGAAGTTGTTTGCATGACAACTCATGCAAAAGATGCAAAATGAGAAAATTAACTGACCAAAGTAAATACTTAGAAATTCTACTTCTTAAATAAGCATTGCCATCAGTAGATAGATATAAACCTTCCTTCAATGGTGATCTTAAGGCTTCTAAGGATCTAAAGTTGATTACATAATGTTGAGAGCATTGGGAGCTGGTACGTGTTGATGTTGTATCTCAGAAATAGTTAAGGGCTGTGACATTATTAGCCCACTTATTGTACCTGAGCAATCACCTGGAACACCTGGCATGCATTAGCTGATGTTTCCTGATATCTCTACATGCTGCTGCTGATGGTGAAGTCAAACCAAAATACTGAAACTGCAAACTTTGTGGGTGTGGGTGTGGGTGTGGGTTTGGGTGGGTGGGTGGTACATACATCTAGATATAGAAGGAAATGGTCAGCATTTATAGCAGATTAATGCCAGTTTAGACAAGCTTTTTTTAAATATACAATTGTTTGTAAAACTAAAAAAACAGAAATCAGGACACCTTTTAATTCGTTGCAAACTGAAGTCCGAATGATGATGACATAAAGACAGTTCATAGTAGAATATTTCCCCTGAGTATTTTTTGCACATTTGATTCACTCAGTGACACTAATATTTCAGCATGTTATTTTATTTTATATCTGTTTAATGATGGTATTTAATATTGGTATTTTATTTTCTGCCTCAGCAGCAATAGATTCATTTACTGTAACCTAACGCAGACTGCCTGTCCAGATTTTAATCCAGTGATTTTACAATAGCAGTATTATAATGATGTTTACAAAGGGATAGAATGTGAAAGCAAGTAAAAGGGAGAACATTGGCATGGCAAGTGATAAAGACTTAACCCTTGCTCCTCTTTTTTATGGATTAAATTTAGCTTGTCTATTACAAGCTGGGTTTGGGGCTAGAGGATTAAGTGGTCCCTCACCTCTATATAACAACAGCCCTGGGATTGTCATGGGATAGAGACGATGCATTAGGACCTGGTACTTATCATGCTGCTCAGAGTGGGAGCTGAATACATTGACTTGACCTTCCCTTTAACTAGGATTTGAGGAAGGTTAAAATTCGGCAAAGTCCTAACAAAGAAGTCCTGGTCTGATTTACAGAGATCCGGAGTTACCGTGTGTTTAGCAACACGTTCTCTACAGATTTGTGACCACAGGTGGTCCATGGCTGATAAAGCTTCAGACAGACTAGAAAAGGGACTTTTTTTCACTGCCCAGGGAAATGCGAGAGACTTTGTAGAAAATACTCAATTTGTTGTGAAAATTAACAATTATTTTACATATAAACTATGGAACTCCACTTCCACCAGGAAAAAAAAGCACCTGAAAAGTTAGAAATTAAAAATACTCATGGGAAGTGGTGTTGAGATACATACTGAGTCAAAATTATGGAATAGTGAGTGAAAATGTTGATTTGCTTACGACTGTTTAGAATTTTTCACTTAAAGTACTATTACATTTTTTCTTAATATGTCAAAATATTACAGAATAACATTCTTCAATAATAAACTACTACAATTTTACTTCAGGTACCTGTATAGAAATAATCTCTATAAAATTTACATACTTAATTTTTGTTTACCAGGAAACAGGATTAATTGTAACTGGGTTAGATGTAGTAACAGAGGAGTACTACGTGACTGACAGACCAATGCCTGCCTAGACTGCAGTGTTGTACACTGTTCTGTCAGTGCCCCATGAGGTATTGTGGGTATAGAATTGTTTGTTATCACAGAACATTTGTTCAAATAGCTATTTTTTCCTAGGTCTTCTTGGCACATCTTCTGAAACTCTACATATCAACAGGTGGTTCAGCAGATATCTTTGAAAATACATTTGTAACATGGTATTCCTTAGCATTTTAATTAATCTAACAATACATTGATATCCCCTATCAAATCCAACATTATTCAACATCTGTAGCTGCAGTTCAAAATATTGGAGGTTCTGAGTCAGAATTTAATGATAAATTATTGAAATGATATGCATGGAAATTTAACTGAGAGATTCCGATTCCTGACATGAACGGAATGTGATGTTAGATTATTTTGCTTGAGACAAATTCAGTTAAGATGAGACAACTCATCACTCTTTTGGTTTTGTTAAACTACAGCAACACACGGTTCATCCTGTTCAGTATTTCATCAACCTGTAACCAGATCCAAAATAGAATCATTTATTAGAGCTCAACCCAGACAACCTGACCAATATGTTATTATTTTACAGTTAAGTGAATAATTGTCTTTTTTACAACTTGCTTTACAACTTGGCTATTTAAGGACCAGATCCCCAATGAAGCCACATCTGGTTAATGTGTATCTGCCAAATGTTGTCATTTTTAGCTGATAAGAAAACTTTAAAATGTTCTTTAAAACTTTCAGATTACTAGAATTTACTTGAGTTGATCCATCAAAATTGTGTCAGTTATTGCTTGGAAGCATGGTGAACTTCCTCATCCTTTAAACGCCATCGTCCACGCCTGCCATTTTTTTTATTACCAAGGTGCAGCAGTGTATATGTGTGTGTGTGTGTGTGTGTGTGTGTGTGTGTGTGTGTGTGTGTGTGTGTGTGTGTGTGTGTGTGTGTGTGTGTGTGTGTGTGTGTGTGTGTGTGTGTGTGTGTGTGTGTGTGTGTTGTATCAGTGTTTATTTCTGTAGGACACCAATGTGTTCTCTTGGTTCTCCTCACAGGGAACGTGTGCATGTGTGTCTGCATTTGTGTCTGATGTTGTCTTTAACAGTTTCCCTCTGAAGCCTTGTCAGACGTGCCATACTAAACACACGCAGACGCACACACACATACTCAGAGAGCCTCAGAGCCATTGTTTCTCACACAGCAGGGCACAAGGTCGATTGCCAGTTGTGCAGCATTATCAGCCTCCCTGTGTTAGCTTTTGTGTGTGTTTTTGTGCAGACATGCTCTCAGCTGAGGGAGCTGGTTCACGGGCCGGTCAGAGCCGCCTTATTTCCTTTTAATTGACTTAAGATGGGCAAACAAGACCTCAGCAAGCACACGGTACCCATTACACTCACACACAAGAAATGCACAAAGCCAAGATGCACACTAATGAAGCACACGTACTGACACACACAGCCACAATTGCTCCTGCGTGTGTTAGCTACTTTACAGTTCCATCAGACTAAATGAGCGGGCTGTGTTTTCCCAGTCGGCACTGCTGCCTTCCAGCCGCCCGCAGTTCTGCCAGAACTCATTCACTCTTAGTAATCTTTTTGGTCACCTTGCTGCGTAATGTCCACCTCGGTTTAGTGACATATGCTTCACGCCAGAGTCATGATCAGAGAAGAGACTGTCTTGTTCATTTACAATACTGAATTTAACATGACTGCCTGCGAGTTTTCTGAAGCCCTTGTCATACATTGACGATGGAATGTTGCTGGCCCTAAATCTCAGTGTGAGATGGGGGTTTTTATGCTTCAACACTTAGGCCTATTGCTAACACTAATATGTTGACTCTTTTCACACACAATTTGACAGTTCTGCGTTGAGGTCAGCGAAGCAGCAAGTTGGAAAATAATAACACTTAGGAGGAACCGATTTTTTTTTTTTTCACAGTGCCAAAATGACGAATTAAAAAACTTATACAGCTAGCTGAATGTTTAACTCCATGGTTTGACTGCTGAGCAGCAGAAGTAACAGGAGGGAGGCTTATTTATGCACAAGTAACCCCAGTAATAGTTGTCTAAGCACCCTGTGAACCTCAAAATATTATTTTCCACAATTTATTAGATATTACTTTCAGTCTAATTTTACTTGCTGTGGCTATATATACAGCCACACTACGCTTTGATAAGCTGCATGTCTCACTTACTTATATGCCTTCTCTAACAATGGATATGCATGCTGGCGAAAAACAAGTACAGTATGCTAACAAAAGAACACACACATTCAAACCCAACATTTTTTTGTTTTTATTTCCTGTTTGTCTCTTTCAGGTTATTCCTAAAAAAAGAAGCTCCTCGCGCGGCAAATTACCATTTCAATTGACTTTTTTTTTTGCTTTTTTTACTCGCAAGCACACCTATCATTCATTTCATTATCCCTTCATCCATCCATTCACCCCTCGTTCTCTCCCTTGCTACCCATTCATTGTTTTATCATTGGTTTGAGAGAGAGAAGAGGACAGGCGAGAGGAGGAGGAGAAGGAGGAAGAGAGGAAGATGGCCAGCTTTCTACTTGTCTATCTTTCTGTTTGTCTGTCTGTCATTTTTGTCAAGGTATGGCTTCAGAAAGAGAAGCCATACATAGCCTAAGTCCATTTGATAATAATATGTATTACCATATGTAATAGTTTGAAAAAAATCTAAAAGAAAAACAATTTCTAATCAACAAATAATCTCTGTGAAAAAAATTGAATAACACAGCCCTGTGTCCTAGAAATTGCGTTTATGTACAACTAAACTGCAACAGCAAAGACGTAATGTGGGAAATGTAAGCACTGGCTGGATTACGTTCAGAGACAACATATTTTATGAATGAATGAAACACTACATTTATTAATGGCAGAGGAAATATCAGGGAGGTGGTTGGGGTGAATGGCGATTGTACAAAGCACACAACTGTCACACCAGACACTGGGGTTCACATCCAGAGCAACTTCTGTGGTTAGGTTTAGGCAAAAAAAAGCGCTTTGGTTAGGGTGGTTTCTATAAAATAACGTGTGAACAAACACGTTGTGTCTGAAGGCACCATTAACTTTTTCTCTATTAATCCAAACAATCTAATCATATAAAAGTTTAATGCTGTAGTTACTACAAGTGAATATTGTACAGCATATGTTGTGAATATTTTACCGATTCGTTCCGTATCAACCGGTTGCAATTACATTTCCTACAAAACATATTTGCTGTTGCAGTTTAGTTATCTATAACCAGATTTTTTCCAGACAGGATTAAATAGCAACACATCAGCTCTGTTGAGATCATTTAATTAAAACATTAAAAAGGTTTGTATAAAGCTTGTTAACATATCCAGCTACTACAGTCATTTACCAAGGCCATATCAATATTTTCTTCTACCTCAGTTGCTGTCCTTAGGATACTCTCCACGAGAGGCTGGCATAGCTGATGTCATAACATTAACTCCTAACAGAAAGTAGTATCGTAAAAGGTTTAGTGCTTTTAATACCAAAAGCTGTCATCCATTTTTGGTGATCACATTCCCACTGCAGCTTCATCATCTTGTTAGCTTCTAGGCTGACCAAGAATCTCTAGCATCCAAGCTGTACAGCTTTTTTCACTGCCATGTGAAAAAACAGTATTTGCATGCTTTAGGGGGCACATTGGCAAGGTGTGTATGTAGTTGCTCAACCAAGTCTCTGTTACTGCTTATTGTGTACATCTATATAAGTGATCACACAATACAAGTGTTGTCACTGTGTCACAGCACACTAAGTACTGGAGAAAAAAACATTGTTGTTGCAAATAGGAGAAGTAATTACTAAGCCTTACAGCTATGCATGCAATTTACAGAATGCAGCATATACTGAGTGTCATAGAAACGCAAAAGAAGGGATTTGGGCCTACCTGAACCCTAGTGAATCAGACTAATTCCCCACGGTGTTCCCACTGTGTCTCTTCACTCAGGCTGATTGGTGGAAGCCTGGCCTGGCATGCTCAGGTGTGACACTGATGGCTTACAGCTCTGAGATGGTTAATTTTGGGTAACATATAAACGTAGACAGAAACTCAGTTAAAATATTCCAGGGTCGACCGTTGTTCACGGTCTTGATAGCAGGAGTTTGCCACTGCTTCACGGCACATTGGCAGCGTTGGTGTTTTTTTTTCCCCCTTCTTTTGGCATCTGGCAGGCTCATGTTAGATAATATGAGATTTAAAAAAAAACACCTTTTCGCCCTTGTGCAACCAATCAATAGGATGACAACTGTGTGACCATGACATCTGTCATATCTCAATTTGTTGTCAAACCAGTTATTTGATTCAAAGAAAGTTCTGTCCGTTCTATTATGCACTTGCTATCATTAGAAAAATGTATCAAACAGAGCACAGTAGAATATGTGCAAATATGTTGAAACACAAAATAAATTACCACAGAGATTCTGAGATGACTGAGAGTAATATCTATTTTGTTGTTTGACAACTGAAAAAGGAGGAAGACGAGATTTAGCCATTTTCATCATTTACCCATCATCATTTTTTGACATGTAAGTGTCAACAGTGAATGTGGCCTCAGTAAATACACTACTCTATATTTTCTACAGTCATTTACCATGGCCATAGCAGTTTTTTCTCCTTCCTCTTTTTGTTTTGCAGATCTCCGATAAGGATTCATTGTTAAAAAAATAAACACCTCATGAGGCCTAAAGTTCATATTTGAGGTTGTTTGTTGAAACTGATAATGATAATGAGCAGAGATATTTATTTTTTTTAAAGAGCCTTTTCCTAAATTTGCTGTTTGATTCAGGCCATTGTTAACTTAACTAAGGATTATACATCAAACTGACTTGGAGAATATTTTGTGAAATCAATGTATTCATTTGAATATTAAATTTACAGCACCAGTTTCACAGGGTGATGTGAGTCAAATCTGTTCATTGCATCACTCACCATTAAATTAACCCTGAGAAATAGTAGTGCGCAAAAATCCTGATGTTTGAATGTTTCTGAGATACTAGGCCCAGCATCTCTGGCAACAACAATCAAATCGCTTTCAAAGTCACTTAAATTAGGCATCTTGCCCATTTGAATGTTACAGAACCTATTGACCTGGTCTGCATGTTTCATATATTGACTTTCACCCGGCTGATTGAAGGACCTTTCTGGTTTTAATATAGTTGCCACTGAGTCTGTATATTATATTATAATATGTGTAAGTCCCCAGGAAGATAATTGATAGGTCATTGAAACGGTAAAGCAAGAAGAATATGATGTGTCTTTAGTATATGAGCTAAGTAATTCAGTTTCTCTTATGTGCTTCGAGTTAAAACACCCACAAAAAGTAACAATGAGGAGCAAGAGAAAGACATGTCAAATTTTAAATTGTATTCCTAGAATACAGATGGAATTCGCATGGTGACATATTTGAACAAAACTTTGCTATACCAATTAAATGTGCAGTAAAATTTAATATTATTCACAGAGCCAAAATTGCTGCCACATAAGAAGCAGTTACACAGTCCTCCTAGCCGTCTGCTTGCTACAGAGATTGAAGCAAATTGCACTCAGTGGCTCAGCTGTCTCTTGTATCCCGGTACAGTTTTTCTATGGAGCAACTCACACAAACACATATTCGGCATACACTAAGCAGCATTTGCCCTTTAGGCAGAGAACACAGCACGTATTATACATACAGCTCAGGAGGAGATAGAAAGGAGGGTCACACTATGAGGGAGGAAGTGCACAAATGTACTTTTGTATGCAGATGTCCAGGCAGTGTGCTGTGTGTATGAGACTCTTCTAGTCTTTCCTTATTGTACTCTCCAAATAATTCATATTATTGTGCCTACAGTACCACTTTAATGAAATGTTCAAGTACATATACAAGTTTTAGGTAGATTGTCCTGTTGGAGAGCTTCCCTATTAAGTGAGAAGAATGAAAATCTCTTAATCACACATGTTTTCCCAGTTAATTGCTCTGATGTTTCATTCTGACATCTTACATACTGTACACTATGCTGAGACATAGGAATTCCCGTATGATAGTATGCCACCATGAAGTTGACTACTTAAATTACCTCTACCCTCTAGGACAAGGTAAGTGAAAACTACTGACAGATGACATTAATTAAATGGGGCTACACAGCTATATTCTCAAGTGGTATGGTTATGAAGATTTCAGATTCAGATTTATTAAATCAAGACCACGTTGACAGATATATCAGTATCAGTGAATATGTCAACCAATGAAAAAAAGGATTGGCATTACATAAAGGTCTGAGGTAATTTAGCAATGTCTTTATTGTCCACAATACAGATGTGCCTATTGTCCACACAACACACTACATAATTTAATTTTTATTATCATTGAATATAGTTTTCTAGGTTGATGTTTTATTTATGTAGTTTTATTTTTCCTATCTCCATTTTAAAGATCCACTAATCAGTATTTTATATCGTCAATGCATCAAATGACTATGTGTAATGTGAAAAGTGTCAGTAATGACAAACCCACATAGAGTTATCACCCACTCTGCCGCTTTTTAGTATCTTTCAGCTTATTGTTTTGGTTTTACAACCTGTAACTTTACAGCTGCTTTCAAAGAAAAAAAAGGATATATATATACATACATACATTAATGTTTTGAGCCGTGGTAAAATATTCTACACGAAGGCATCTACTATATAATTACGTATATGTTTTTACTTATTCAAATGTAATAGCATTAACTAAAAAACAGGTGCATGCTATGTTTAAGTTAAGTGCTTTGGCAAGTACAGTTTTCCTATTTTTCACCATCCTTGGGCTCTAACATTCAAACTTATTATGTTACTCATCTCCCAGATGATGGTCATTACAAAAGTTTCACACCCTCAGAATTTCAAACCTCAGCATTTTTGCTGTATTCAAATATATTCCATTGAAATTAAAAAGAAATAAATACAAAGGTCAAATGATTTCAGTCATTATTTTTAAAAAGAAATAGTACAGGAGACATCCTAAATAACAGAGAATCTGACCAATTATAATTGGAAAAATTAAACTTGTGTATTTTACTTTTTCAGAACCCATTTGCTCTCAGCAAATATGTAGGTGTTTTCATGGAGCCAACTATTACTCAGCTTAGTTTGGGCTAGACTTTTAGCATGTAGCAAAGGAGCACATGGGAGATTGAATCGCCTTTGTTTTCATCACAAAGTAGGAGAGCTGACCAACTGGATGATCTTTAATATCCTTCAAATATCTCTTGTATCCTCTGTTGTTGTACATATGTGTCAAATAAAATGACTGTATATTGGACCCCTCAGTAATGTGCATTGAGGTCTAGTTTGATGGTTTCCAATTACAAATACCTTTATCCTGTCGCTAATTTAGTGCTTTAACTGATTGTTAAAGTACTAAAATTGTATTTTTGTTTGTGTATAAAACCGAATTTTATTTGTAAATGTACTGTATGACATTTGTATTGTTTTCAGTGAAAGTTTCCATCATACATTAAACAGTGTATGTTTTACCTTAAGCTGGAAGTTTTTAAGTATGTGCCTGCCTTGCATACAGCCACCCACACTACATCATCTTTTCTCAATTCCTGCTCATTTGAACATTACGGCAGACTTGTCTGCGAGGACAAAGGACAACCTCACATCATGGCACAGAGTGTTTGTGTGACAGCGTCCACATAATGAGAGCCAAGAATGGTGTTTGTGTGTTTTGTATTATTTATGCATTTAAGGTTTAGTGTTTTAAGGGGGTCTTTGGAGTCTTGGTTTAAAGTAAATAAATAACTGGTTGTGGGATGTACACACACACAGACATACCCAATGGAATTTAATTTTTCATTTATTTCATACGTCATCATATTTCATATGTCATGGTTCCACAGTTTTCACATGCCTACACTTTGCATACCCTGGTCATATTGTATCATGACTGACAGTATTTAGTTTTGATCATAACCTCTCCTAGATTTTGTTTGGCAGCCCCATTTGCTTCATTTCTTTTCACTATTATTTTTTACAATGTTTTCTTGTTTCTCATTCCTGTTTTCTAAAATAACTGTCAAATCACTGACAAGCATTACTCAACTTGTGCATAAAAGTTGATTGTAAACAATGTAAAGAGTTTTTACAGTCGGGTGGGTCGGTAACTGAGTAACATATGTATAATGGATAAAAAATATATATTTACTTTATATTAGTTCATGGGTACGGGCACAGGTAAAAAGGCTACTAAACGCAGGTGGGCAGCAGGTGAAATAAACAATACAACAACAAAAAATATACAGTTACAGTTTTGTTTCCGGTTTTTTTTTAGTTTTGTTTTTTTAAACATCTAAACCAGCGTAATTCCATCAAGCCTGATTAGTCGCTATGATTTATGAATGCCTACAACACAGACTGTCATCCCTCAATGCATCATCATTCCAGAACTCGAAATGTAGCTGTCTGATAGCAACGAGGCAGACAATTTGTATAGGTGGACAGATAATTACTGCAAAATCGGTTATCTCCGTGTTTCTTTGCGTTACAGGAGTGAGTGCTTTGCACATCTGAATGAGGCAGTATGTTACAAAAAAAACCAACAGATAACCTAAGACCAGCCATAGTGCAAGCCCTGCGTAAATAAAATCTGGATGAGCTTTATAGTGAGAGACTGCGTAGCCTATCTGTTCAGTTAATGTTAAGGGTACGGGTCGAGTCATGGGAAATATATTAACAGGTCTGGTCGGGTCCGGAATTGTTTTAGATATGCATGTAATGGGTCGGTTCTGGTACCGAGCTCTGCGGGTGTGGGGCGGGTGCAGGTTTGCAAAATTGGACCCAGCCAGAATTCTACAGTGTAATTACAGTGTAATTTCTCGTTCCTTTATGCTTCTTAGTTATAGTGTAAAGCTGCACTGAGCAAACTTTTTTATGTATATCTCATGAAACATCTTAACCATACAGAAAGTATAAATTCAAATTGTAACATCAAAATACAAAACATCATTCTGGCCACCCGGTTTGAAAAGTTCAACTAGTTAACTGACTGACAGAAGAATACACCAGTTTTCACATTTCATATTGCCACTTCAGCATAGGAAATTGATTCAGGAGGCCTTAAAACCTGAACCCTGCAGACACCCTGTGTCCCTGAATTCACTGTACACAGTGTACAAGTTGGCATTGCACTCCTCTCCCAATTTGAACCATTATCCTCCACTTTGTAATCAACCCCAACAATTATAACTTTGCAGTGTGCCTCTGATTACTGTCCGGGTGTATTTTGGACTGTTCTGGGAATCCAGAAAAAACTGATACTGGTCCCAGCAGAACTCTAGGTTACACACATTTACAGTAACCCCGTCTGTGTGTGTTTGTGTGGGTTGCAGTTCGTTTGAAGTGCTCATTCCCCCCAAATTATAGTGCTGCCATAATGAAGTATTACCATGCGATTCCAAGGCGGACCAGTACAAAGAGTCTGGATGTGTGTGAGGGCGTGTGAGTGCTGGACACTTGAGGTGAAAGTTCAAATGGGATGCCCGAGTATAAAGCGTCTGCCCAGCCAAAGTGTTTGTGCCTTCGTGTGTGGGTATTCTATTGTGTGTGTTTTACGTGTTTTATGATGCAAGTAGAAGAGTTTGTGTGTGTAACAATGTGTATGACTCTGACTTGCAGTTGCGTGAGTGTCCTCCCAGTTGCGTTTCTAAATGTGTCCATCCACCAGCCAGCTGTGACAAAACTCGGTTTGCGCTCACACAGACACACACACGCTCAGAGGTGCAGGCATCTTTGGCTGCAGGCTGTGCTGGCCTCACCAACGGCCTCCCTGGCCCGCTGAATGTTGCATGAGGCCCGACCGCCTCATGCATAGTGCAATAGCACAAACATGCCATCAGATGATATACATACTGAATTGGCAGCTGTACTCGCATTCACTAACAAGCATCCAATCCATTTTTCACCAACACATGCAGTGGGACGACTGTTTTAGGACAGGAAAGTATACAGGGGGTAGTGGGTGGGAATGACTGTTTCTTTTTTGCTTTGTTTGTTTGTTGGAATGAGTGACGTGAAAAGTGCGGATCATAGTGACAAACCCATAGATAATTATCACTTAACCCAAACCCCTGCAGCTATACTGATCTTTTATAAAAAAAATTTTGTTTATTTATTAGTCTCTTTTAGCTAATCATTTTTGGCAAACTCTGCTTTAATTAACCTTGTGTCCAGCAACGGTAGGCAGCTGTTTAGCTGCACTACCTGCCCAGCAACACAGACCTGGCAGACACAGTTAGCACTGCCTTGTGAATATTGTGGAGCATCTCGAATAGGAAGCATTTCAGTAGAGTTTTTCTTCATCCAGGTCCTGTGCGTCTGAAGGAACAGATAAACTTCTGTAGCTTAACAAGGCTACACAGTGTCTACTTAAGTTACATGTTGAGCATATGTATTTAAGCTACATATTGGCTCATATTTCGCCTATACTTTAAACACGTAACCACAATTTGAAGTGTGCTTTTACGGTTTAACACTGTTTTGTTCCATTTTACACACATAACTGCAGTGTTTGTGTGTTGGGCTATGAGTGCTGCCAAAACAGGTGACCTACACTCAAAAACTGCGCTTGAATGCATCCTGTGTAGACACTGACAGAAGACTGAAGCTCCCACTCCTGCTCTGCTAAAATGCCTCTTTTACTACACAGGCTGTGTAGAAGAGATGGGAGAGAAAAGATGGGAGAGAATAGATCTGGAATATCTATGTTAGCCTGGAGGACCATTGTCTTTGACAGATTGCAGCCCTTTGACAATTAAAATGACATTGACATGTATGTTCTGTATTGTGCTGTACGGTAACCATTATGTAGAATAAACAAGGGTATCTTTATGCTGCATATATTTCCTATAGGTTTTGCCATTGGCACCACTTGGTTACTTGTAACAGAAACTCGTAACCCTTTAAGTCTTGACTTCAACAGATTCTTTATATTAAGATGGAAGCTTTCCAAAAACCTTTGTTAATGTTTGTGAAACTTAATATCTGTACTTATTTTCGCCATAGTAAAAGACTTTAAAGTACCACAGAAGTGGTTCTTGAATAATAATTGCATTATTCAGTAATGACTGGCTTTTAGGTGGACAATCATGCAATGCATCATATATTAGCTAGTTCACACTCAATACTCTACGTTCTCCTTTCTTATAAAACAGTCTCTTAATTTCAATCACTAGTCAGTGTTTTTTTTACCTGAATGTTGTACCAGATAGAACATCACTCTTTGCAAATATGTTTTGATTATAGACATAGTTAAATTATTGTAAGTCATAAGTAGTGATGGGGCAGCTGAACAAAATGGCAAGTTTAGCATGAAACTAAGTAGTTACAACATAGTAGTATGTGTTGACAATACAATCGAACTTATAATCAAACATATGTTCAGCTGGTACAACAGGGTTCTAATTTATTTTTCTTAACATTTGAGACCAAACCAGGAAGCTCAAAGCTGAGTAATTGTAGGACTTAGATTCATAATGACTCTAAAGAGATGCTAATGTAGCTCCATGTCTGCTGGATATGTAAAATCTCAACTATTTCCTAACAATTTGACCCTAACACTCTTATATTGCGGTAATATGTGAATACAATTGTTTTCAGCTTGTTCTGTTGCCCCCGAGTGGCCAAAAAGTCAATTAATCCTACACTTAAGCATAACAATAGATTTAGCTTGAATAGTAGCACAAGCTTCTGACAGATAGCTGTTGAAGCTACTTGCACACAAGGTGCTGATAGCAGCCATGCTGTCCCTGTGGCTGCTATCAGCTATCATCTCATGCTCCAAGACAGCGACCTATCTAGGCTGTGCATTATAGCTATTGTGCTAACAGCAGGGACCAAGCGCCCTTTAGCAAGACTCCCCTGCAAAGCAGAGTCTCGTAAATGAAAACCATTCCCCTCTGCCTGCTTCCCGAGCTCTGCTCAGGGACAGGAGCCATGGGGTCAGCAGCTGGTGGAGGATATGGCAGTTGTTTATGAAAAAATGCCTTCTCAAGCCCACCAAAAACACACATTTGGGAGGGAAAAGAAACCCTCTGCCCCTGAACAGCCAACAGCTGGGAAGGGTTGGGAGTAGCCTGGAGGCTGGCAAGTCGCCCCCTCCCCAGTCCAGATGGGGGAGGTTAGGCTGAGGCTAGCTGCAGCCCACCCTCCCCCTCCCCACTCTCCCCTCCACTTCCCAAACTTCCCATTCCCATTAAGGGGAGGCTGAAGATTGCGGAGGAAGGGAAAGGAGGAAGAAAAGCAAAAGAGCATGACTGCTCTGCTTTTCACCCCCAACCCTCCCTCCGTCTTCAGCCTAATCAAATAAAGCAGGAAGCTTCCGAGACGGAAGAGGAGTGTTTATTGATATTTGCGTGAGCTCCTTCACCCCTGGTCCTGTCCCTGCTGTTTATATTCTATCAACCACTTTTGAAAATTCTGATATTGTCAATGTTATCGGCTTATATACATTACTAACAGAATGTCTGAAAACTACCTAGGCAAAAAGGTTAGGTTTTTTTTCTTTCTTACTTTTTACTTTCTTACAATATACCATGATCTTAAATTGAGCCTCTGGGAAATTACACACCAACTCAACATCTGTTGCAAAATGGCTATGACCAGTCCATTTATTGTAATAAGAGGGTGTCATATGAAATGAAATGGCCTTAAATAAGAATTGATGACCCTCTCCATCTACATCATTGGTCGGGCATAAAGGCTTGAACGCTGCTCATACTGGAGCCAAGGACAGCCTGTTGAGAGTATTGTGTTACCACCGCTTACCTTTTAGTGCCTAAAAACTTGAAATTGCATCTTTAAGTAGCTCACAGACTCAATTTAAAAGTGTGCTTTAAGTAGAAAACTGCTGAGAACATGATGGAGATCTTAATGCAGATCTTATGGGGAACAGTTCCAAGAGAGCAAATCCATTATCCAGCTTCATATCATGCTAAGACAGTCTTCTGCATTTAATAACAGTATAAGTCCTTAATTGGACTTGAAAATGATTAGCCCCATACGTGTCTTAGCTGTTTGTCTTACATGTCATAACTGTTTGACCAATATTGAAATAATAAACATTGTGGTAGTGCGTTGAACCCAAGCCAAACCCCCAACACTTCCTATGTAAGCACATGTGCATAGACTCGAGCTAGTTTCAATCTTTTATAAGGCCGTGTAAAACCCAAGAATAACCACTGGTGAGTTTTACTGATGTAAAAATCATCTGCATCACCATTTGAAAGGAAACCATATTCATCTTAAACCATCATATTTTTTCGCATCCTTTATTTTTGTGATACACGGTGTTGAAAGAGATTGTAGGTTAGGTTGCCAAAGTCGGATGTCAGTTTTCCAATACCAGTATCCAGTAGACATCTTTTCAGCCCCTGTAAAACCAGTCTGGCACTGCTTAGATGATTTGGTGTTTGAATGGCACAGTAGTGAGAAGTTGCCTTGAGTAACAAGGGGAAACTTTTTCTTGAACTGCCACTGTGAGAGCCTGTCTTGTTATTTTCAATGGTCCTTTTGTTAGAGGTCATTGAGAGGCGACCACTTCATTTCCCCTCAAGCCATCCATGTGTGTGTGAGTGTGTGTACACGTGCTGCTGTTCTCTGACATATCACTCGTCATACCATTGTGTGTGTGTGTGTATGTGTAAGTGTTTGTGGGAAGAGTAATCCAAGCCTACCTGCAACCCTGTGGGCTCGCTGCTGACTGCTCCCTAAAGGTCAAAACTCATGACCTCCGGGGTCCAGAGCAGATCAGTTTCCTGGGGTGCTGCTGTCTATCTCCTGCAACCATCCTAACATACATATCAGACAACTTCCCATCCACAAACACATACTATGAGGATATTAGGCAAGGAAACATTGTGTATGCACATCCTAAATATAGCCACGCACGCTTAAGCATTTAGATCCATATATATATATATATATATATATGTATATGCATTAACACAAATTTTGGTTAATGTGTGTAGATTGAAAATTTGAGAGTGAGTAGTGTGAGTCAGGCAAACATTCAGATCTATTATTATTAAGTACTATACAGTACATGGGAGGGAAGGAAGTAATAAAGGGAAGGAGGAAAGTGGGAGAGAAGGAAAGGAAAAAAGGGTGAAAGAAAAACTGAGAGGAAGAATAAAAGAAAGAGATGAAAACAAAAATAAAAGAATTAAAGAAAAGAATGAAAGAGCAATGAAAGAAACAATGAAAATGGAAGGTACAAAGGAAGGAAGGAAAAAAGAAAATGAAAGAAAGACCTGGGAGAATGGAAGAATTAACAGAATGAAAGGCAGAGGGATAAAAGTAGTAATGAAAGCAAGGGAAAAAGAAAGACGGGGAGGAGGGATGAAAGAGGAACAGAGAAGGCAAGAAAAAAGAAGGAAGTGGAGAAGGAAACAAATGAGTAAATAAAGAAGGGAAAAAGGCATAAGAGCTTCATCATAATTATACATACTGTAAATATGATTGTTTCTTTTGAACTGCAATTATCTATAAGCATATGGTTCAAAACCTAATACACACATACTTGTGTATACGCACATTCACACGTCCCTAGGGAAAAACATTTGTAGGATGTAATTGTGATTTAATGGAGGATTGGCCTGAGAGGGGTGATAGGTGAAAAGTCAAGAGTCTGTGCTGGAGAGGCCTCAGCCAGCAGCCATCAACCAAAGTTTTGTCACGTGTGTGTATCTACCAGGGTGCATAAAAAATAAGAATAGCATGGTCATTCAAGCCTTTGTTAAAAACCGAAGAGTCAGTGTTTTGTTCCCAAAATATAGTGAGGCAATTCCAGCTGTTCAACACTAAGAACAAACACACGGACGCACACCTTCTGTGTTCCACAAAAACAGAGGGAAAAAAATCAATTTTGCAATTTGGACATCACTTAGTATTACCTCAAAGCAGCCTTCCCTGAACCCCTGCGTGTCACTTTAAAAAATACGCACACACACACACAGTCACAGTCAGGTGTGACACAGGCCTCCCCCCTAAGCCTGCAGTCCTCCACTCCCGTCACCTATTAACATATGTGAGAGTGACAAGGTCTCACCTTTAATGAGAAAAGCCAGGCCGCCCTGCGAGTTCATTAGCCTTCAGCCGTGTTGAATTAGACACAACACAGCCCTGCGCCTTCTTACACTGCCACCCAACACTCAGCAGGCTGTTCACTTACCCTCTGAAGATTGCTGCTGCTGTCGCAACAGATAACACAGTCATAGTCTTGGTAAATACAATTACCATATATGAAGCAGATTTACTCATTTTTGTCAGATTTTTGAATTTTTTGTCATTGCTGTCAATTATTTTTTATCTGAAATTTTGAAATACAGAAATTATATATAGTATTTTATTATTTGTTTTTTATTGAGCAATTGATTAGTAATTTAATTAAATAATCCATATGATATGTTGTGCTTTTGAGACCTTTTTCAAATATTTATCTCTAGCTGACACTGTCCTCCTGTAAGAAAATCAAGTCCATAAATCATCTGTGCCAGCAGTTTTTAATCCTTAGTTAGGTTTTATTGTTACACAACATCTAGCGGCTGTAGTAATTATTACGGGAGCAAAGGAGGAAGTCAGGTGACGTTTTATGAAGAGCGACAAAGTCAACATTAGGAGGCGGTTGGATTGGATCGATGGGTCCACAAAACGCAGGACTTTCACACTGGAGAATACTGTTCATTTCCCATTTGAGACCAATACTTGTCAATATTTCCTTTATCCATTACTATGCCACAGCCTTAATTGCATGTTTATGATGACAACCATGACAACAAAGATTGTCTAACCTTAAGGAATTACTTATTTTAACCAAAACCCCGATCCTTTCCTAGACCTAACCAAGTAGTCTTTGTGCCTAAAATTAACCCTACCGTGACTGTTACATAAGCTTAACCATGTGCCATGTATAATTGTAACCACGACAACGAAGGTCCTGTACGCCTGCCGCTGTACGGGGGCTACTTCAGGAGACAATTGATAAATGACCAACAGTTAGGTCCATAAGTATCATAAGCATTAGGCCCAAAATGGAACTAATTCCTAAACGGTTAATCCAATATTTTTATTAAACCCGTTGAATTAAAGCTGAAAGTCTAGACTTGCACATCTTGATGGCTTCGTTTCAAATCCATTGCAGTGGTGTACAGAGGCAAAATTTACACAAACTGTGTCACTGTCCAAGTACTTATGGACCTAACTACATGTGGTTGTTCTGGTTGGAGGACTTGTTGCACTATCCAGCGGTAATGTTCCAAGTTGACTACAGTACAGTACAAAGTTATTCTACACTAATATAACAAAGCAATAATTAACATAACACTGGATCTAATCTAATGCATTTCTTAAGTCTGTAATCGTCTCTAACTATATAACATTTCAGTTAATGATGATTCTGCTGTCATGTACTATTTAACATGGCAGTGAATTTTAATTACCTAAAATTTTAGATGTAACAAGTACCATGAAGCAATTCCATGGCACTGCAAAGTTAAATTGTACTAATAGTACAAGTTTACCAAGTTTGAGTCCATATATTCTCGACATACTGTAGTTGATCATTTTTCAGTCTGAGGTTGGTTCAAATGCCGGCTACTGTTTTACAGAACACAAATCACCATTTAAACTCAAAACTCTAATTGAAAATCCAGACAGGAATCATGAGGTTTGGTGTTGGCAAGGAGAGCACACTAAACAAGACGAAATTCTAATTAATGCTGATTATCACTCGGGATCACATCCATGTCCTCTCGGAAATTGTATTAACAAAAAGGAAAAAAGAAAGAAAGGAAAGGAAAGAAACAGTAATTCTTGCTGCAACCTTCATGTGAAGAACAAGTATCTCAGTCATAGTTTATCAACCCTAACTCTGTTAAAAGAGCAGTTTCATCATCTCAGTTTGAATGTTATGTCTTACACGTCTTTACCTGTAGTGAAAGAAAACATTATACGATGCCAACTCTATATGCTTGTTCAGCAGCTTATTTTTATTTTGCCCCTTAATTTCATACTTAATTTCATCATCTATATAACCATGGAAAGACAGGATTGTACATTACTTTATCGTAAACAAACACAGTGTTAGATTAGAAAGACATTCACTCGGTACTTCACTGCACGTCTGTTTCTGCTGGCACTGGCAGCCTCACATATTCTCACAGCACTGACCACCAGAGTTTCATCAGTGATCAGCTGACAGCTAGCAGATAATAATTAAGATGTGTAGCTTTCTAGAATGTACATATAGAGTAGGTCACATCCAAGAAAAAGTGAACTTACGTTTAATTTTTATTAAATAATCTTAGCCTAATTTTCTATCATAAATTTATCGATGTGGCAGGGCACTGTTAGCTGATGCTCACTTTATGAGTAAGACTTTTTTCTTAAGTAAAATTATCACAATGTAAATAGTCTCCATCACAAGTAAAAATCCTGCAGTAAAAGAACTGCATTTACATACTTGCTTATTCTTGTGTTATTTTGTAGAAGAACGTAAGTATGAGCAACAAAATGAACCTTAAGCACCAAGTAAAAAGTGAAAGTACTTATTATGCAAAAAGTCCCCTTACACAATATTATATTATACTATATATGTTAAGGGATCAGTATTACTGATGGATCAACACTTAGCACTTATGCAGCATTTTACTGTTTTACCTGGCTTAAGTACCGTTCTCAAGAACAAATCTGAAGTACTTATGCCTTACCTTTTAATTCAGGTTACTTCTGCTCAACTACATTCCTGAGGCAAATATTACTACTACTTACTTAGTACTTTTTACTCCACTACATTTATTTTAAGCTGTAGTCACATGGTTACTTTTCAAATGAAGATTTCACATTATAAAACAAGGAGAAAAAAAAAACCATACAAGTTTATGTAATACATCACATTGTTAAAGATTAAACCAGTGGTTTTCAACTTTTTTTGTTTTCGACCTCTTGTATAACACCAGTGTCTGACTGGGGTCGCTTGACATGTTTCACATGTGTATGAGTTGTTAGTGGTTCCACCAAAGAGATACTTCCCCTCTAAACTTCTCACATGGTTTGATTTAAATAACTGTTCAAATTATCCAATATCTTACAAAAAATCAAAGATTAAAGAAAAGTGCAAAAAAAAAATGAAAACATATTTGTGAATCAGAACTTTGTTTTTCTTCTGTCCTCGCCCAGTAATCATCTCATGACCCCTCAGATTTATCTTGTGACCCTTTTGAGGGAACCAGTGGACTAAACTACCCAATTCAACCAGGTATAATAATTACAGGCTGCATGTGTAATTATGCATCACTAACAATCTAATAATGTCATATATAATAATATTTCTGTAACAGAGAACATTTCAATGCACAACCACTACTTTTGATACTTTAAGAATATTTTGCTGATAATACTTGTGTCCTCTCACATAAGTAAATTTTGACTTTTACTAGAGTATTTTATATCGTTATATTGGTAATTCTACTTAAGTAAAGGACCTTTTACTTCTTCCACTTCTGGTACTGACATGTTTTGCTTTGATAGAAAAGCTCACAATGACACCTTATTTAGAGTAATTGAACAAACCATTTAGCTACCAAACATGTGCTTGGTGGTCAAGCAGGTAAATCTTGAAATCACTGTAATTAAGTCAGTCCACACTGGTCATTGTTTCAGGTGATATAATTATGCAGTATTGTGGATAAGTACCTAATTTTCCAAGGGCCGACACCGACAAACAAAGCCAATGAAATTAGTACTCAAGCTGTTAAGGCTAACCTTATATATTGTGTGTTTTGTGAGAATTCTTCTAGAGTGATGCAAGGCATGCATGTGTATATGTGCGTGTTTGTGTGTCTTCCCTGTTTGCTCTGTGAAGCAGCCTGTAAACAGACACCTATGAGCAGCTGGGCACTTGGCTCCAGCACAACTCCCTTGCAGAAAGGAGAGGAACTGTTGACCTCCACACACACACATCCCCAGACCAAGTATGCATGCACCAACAAGCGGTACATCGCCACACACAGACACACAAACATCCATAAACACACAGATCCACTTGACAGCACACTCTCACACAAACACATCTCCCTCAGCTCCCACAGGAGACAGACGCTGCCATGTTTACTGCCTCGCCGGAAACTTTCACAGGAAGGAGCAAGAGACCAGCACCTTTCATTCTCTCTCTCTCTCTCTTCCAAACTTTTTTTGATTTTTCGGACATCTCTACATCAACACTTTAGTTAGTTTATTTGTCCAAGGCAACAGCTCAGCAAGTTTTATTGCTCTCCAAATCTAAATCAGGAGGGGGCGTAGGGGACAAATTTCCGGATGAACATGCCAGTGGACACACTGAGGAGAATGTAAACTGGGCTTGCAGCATAAGTGATAACAAATAAGAGATGTGCTCTTGCTGTGAGCCGTACACTCCAAATGTTTTTGTTTTTACTCTGAAGGACACAGAGGAGTCTGGCTGGAGCTTCAGCCAGGAAAACACTCCAGAAGCCTCCAAACACTGTCGTCCACTCTGTCTCTCCCTCAAGAGGCGGCTTGTACCGGCCTTCACACACTCAGAAGGGAGTTTTTTGGGGGTTTTTTTCGTTTTTTTGTTGGTTTTTTTTTTGGTTTTTGGTATTTTTTTTGTTTTTCTCAGGGCTGGGTTGTTTCAGTATATCTGGTGATTCACTATGAACAGAGCAGGAAGAATCGGATGGTTCTCTGGGGAGAAGGGAACTAGTAATTTTCCCCATTTATCAAATAATAACAAGTGTAGCTTTAGAAATTAACACACCTGTCTGAGTTGCGTGCGCTGCAGTAACTGAGCGGGGATTAGGGGCTTCTCTCTGCGCAGCCACCTAGCTAGCATCTACCAATAGCCTGCATGTGGGGCGTCGAGGGAACATCAGTAAATTGTAACGTCTACTGACAGTTTGCATGTGCGGCGTTTATGGGACATCTGTTAATTGTAGGTACAGAAAATAACTGGGTTACACTATCCCCCTCTAAATAGCACTAGTTTCTGCATGCACTGCATCTGTAGTTACATTGTAGCCTTTTGTTGCATTCAAAGGAAATTAATTCAAGGAAAGAAGAAATTGTTGGACATGCAAAAAGGCCTTAGCTAAATATGACAGAGCCCCAATAGACGTATTGAAAAATTCTCAACAATAATCTAATCTCAGTTATGGTGTGTGTTTCTGTTAATAGCTGATATTTGGCCAATGTGTGAGACATTCACTCTGTGTACAGTGTTTTATAAATCAGCTTAAGCATTTCAAGTTAAAAGGTTTTTATTGGATGCAAAGATGGATCATAATAAAATGAAATATTGTAATTGTGACTTTTTAAAACGTAGAAATAAGTGCCCTGATCAGTATTGCAAATTACGTTTTGTTTTTTAAGGAATACATAACTTAAACCTCAAGACTTGAAGACATATACAGATATTCTGCTTTAAATAATAATTTATGTCTGAAATGTTTCCCGACAAAAAAGTTCACACCTACCCCTTGACTCTCATTGAAAAATCCAGACTTTATGAATATGAAAATGTCTTTCATTTTTAAAAAAATTCAACTGGACACAAGATGTCTCCCACTTCACTTCCATTCTCAGTGTATGTGACCTGGATGTTTCAAGTTTCACACTTGTGTAAATTGCTGACTGGACTGTGATTGGCTTCCAAACCAGTTGTACTGTCACAAATCTTGCCCGTAGATCCAGGTGTTAAATTAAATGTAGGATTACTAATTTACAGTTAATTTACCATTTCTTTATTTTTTCTTTAGATGGAAGGATTAAGCAAAATGAAATAAGACAATCCATTTTTGCCTTTTTAATGTTATTTGGAACTTGTTTAGGTCTGCAACTAGTAGTTAATTTCATCTTTAGATGAACAATTTGAAGATAATTGTTACGTCTATTGTGATGTCAAAATAATGACAAATGTGAGAAATGTAAGTTTTGAGAGCCCAGGATAACCTAAGCAGTCTTAAACATGAAACAATGAAAAGCAGCACATTTTCATATTTCAGAGATTGTTTCACTTGACTTATCTTTGAAATATAATCTATAAATCAACAAATAAAATTAGCCCAACTGTTTCAGTATTTTTCAATGTAAAATAGATAAAAGTCACCATGTGGAATATTTTGTGTCCAGCATACTTAATGTCTTTCTGACAGAAGATGATATGTCTGTTTTGTTTTTTTTTTTTTTTTTTTTTTTTTTTTTGGTCATCTGTAGTTTCTGAGTTTAAGCTGCAGGATCAAAGTGAATTATCATGAAATTTTATTCCACATCTAAATTCTTTTAACTTAGGGATGTTATGGCACTTGTACACATTAAAAGACACACTAAGACATACTGTCTGTCCTCTCAGGCTCTGCATACACACACATAATTTACACAATGTGCTGCTGTTATTGATGGTCAGGAACTGCTAATTCTCTGCATGTGCCTCTTCTCTCTTTCTTCTCTCTCTTCCTCTGCCTCCCTCTTTTCCACTCTTTTTTCAGTCAGCCTCATTCTTAGTCTCTCTTCTCTCCCTATTCTTTTTCATTACTCTTGAACAAAGTCTTTCTTTATCATCACAGCCAACAAATAACAGTTCATTTTTCCTGTCAGCACCAACAGCAGCCTCTCCATAAAAATACCCCCAATTTGCTGCTGGTTGGAAATTTTCATCACTGCATATCAAAGAAAGAGAGTAAGAGAGAGAGAATGTGTGTGTATGCATTTGCGTTTGTGCTCCATGAATTTTCTTTAGATTGTTACATGTAGAATTAGACCAGTGTATTGATTTACCAAAACAGTATGAATTAATTTGAAAAATAGAAATGTTTGACAATTAAACTATAATCGAATGTTAAACTAACTGCAACAAAGGTCGGTAAACCATTCATTAGTGAGATTTATTTTATTTTATTTTTATAATATTTTGTATCCACCTTTACTTTTGATGACAGATTCAATCCTCTTGGACGTGAATGATACCAGTCTTGCACAAATCTGTGGAGAGATGTTCTGCTGTTCTTCACAGATGGGCCTTTTCAGCTTAAAACTCTTATGTGATTTTTTTTGTGTATTTAGGATCATTATCACATTGGAAAATTCCTCTCCTGCCAAACTTCTTGAGACTGAGAATCATCTTTTCATTCAGTGTTTGGGTAAACAAACTTGCATTAATGGTGCTGTCTATAAATGTCATCTCGTCTACACCTTTTCCACTCATGAAACCCCATATCAGCACACTCCCACCTCCATGTCTCACCGTCAGCACTACGCAGTCACTGTGGTGGTCCTGGCGAGGTCCACACCAAACAAGCTGGACCCCTTCTGATCCAAACTAATGTGTTTTGGTTTCATCTGACCAAAGAATTTTCCTGCCAGTATTCATCAGGCTTCTTTTCATGTTCTTTGGCAAAGTTTAATCTTATAGTTTTGTGCTGTGTTGTGAGCAATGCTTTTCTTCTTGGATGTTGTCCATAGAGGTTGCCTTCATGCAATGTCCTTCTTACTGTCTGATCATTCACTGAAACAACAATTTCTACATATAATCCTTGTGCCAAATCAGAAGCACTTACACGTCTGTTTTTCAATGCAAGGTTGCATTAATAGCAAACTGTGCATGGTGTCGTATTACAATGATAGCCAATGTACCTTCTGTTATTGCTAGTATGTCTCTTTCTATACTGCACCTCTTAACCACTGCTGCAACTTTGTTCTAGCTTTTGTTCAGTAGCCTGGTGATGCTATTGTACCCTCTCACACTTTTCTTTTCACATTTTCTTCAAACAATCTGGTGTCTTGTGGGGTCATGTTGCATTAGACACAACTCAGGACAAAACTGAGACCGTTGTGGTGTCTACAGCTTATTTTAAAACATTGTTCATACAATTAGCCTTAATGGGAAATGACAGGTGTAATCACTTTTGTTGCAGTGATCACAGGTATTTAATTTGTACAAGTAGCCCAGAAGTAGGAATACTTCTAGGCTGTAGGCCTGCTGCACCTCTGCAGGTGCCCACTTTGTTAGTTGCAGGGTCATCGGCTGGGGACCAACGCTCATAGATGTTTCGCCCCAATCCCAGAACATCTCCTGGTGGTGGGGCAGTGAACAGGGATGTCTCCCTGACACCCCCTTCAGCTAACCTTCAACGGGAGTTGCTTGCTCCCCATGCCTCGTTCCTTCTTCTCAGCCAAATCCAAAAGCTACTTCTTTGGCTGCCTTGTGTAGTCTGGCTACCCATAACCCAAGGTCGTTGAGTAGACACGTTAAGTCTCCAACAAAGCCTCTAGCACCCATCCCCCCGCGTAGAGCCTCACGCGCCATCCACCTTCCCTGCACTCTGCGACCAGTTCTGCATATTTTGCCCTCTTTCTTAAATGGGCTGACTCCAGCCCCTTTTCCCCTGGCACTGTCTGTGCAACCAGCAGTGCTGATTTTCCAGCTGTGGTCCACAGCACCATGTCTGGCCGCAGTGCTGCAGATTTCGCCTGGGAAATGGAGCTGTCTGCCCAGGTCTACCTCCATTCTCCATTCCAACCCTGATGTCCGAAGCTTAAGTGCTTGGTCATGTCGCCATCTAAACCGACTCTGTGTCAGTGTTTGTTTTGGAATCTGACAGAACGTGCTGGAGATAGGCATTGATGGTCCTGCAGAGGTCACAGGTTTGCTCTGTCCTAGGCCAATGATGGAGGTTGCAAGGGCAGGGTAGGGTGTCGTAGGTTGCCCTATTGAGAAAGCTGAGTCGAGCCTGTGGCAGTTTCCAGAAGTCTGCCCAGTTCTACCCAGGTGACATCCTGCCACAAACGGACTTTTGTTGCAGTGGTCATAAGTGTATTCACTTTTGTTGCATTGAGGTTGTACTTTCAGTTGGGCTCATACTTTCAGTATAGTCTATCTAACCAGTTTGTTTTTAATTATACATAAGATCAAATACTCCTAAACTTAAAAATAATGCAATTATTGTAGGGCGGTACAATTTTTAATCCTTTAGCAATTTAGTGATATGGCATGAGGGTGTACTCAGTTTTGTTATAAACTCTATGTTTTCCAGAAGGTTTTTTAGTTTCCCCCAGAATGATAAAAGTTTTCGTAGATTTTGCACTCTGACAGAATAAATAAATTAATAAACCCCGCAACCATACCTACCAATGTGATGTAGTATGTTGATGCTACAGTACATTATCTAATGAATATAAAGTACTGATGCAAGTTGATTAGGCCAGCAATGGAGCTTTCTTTCCCTGAGTCGAGCCTCAGCTGCAAACAGATTCTGCAGCCTTTGCTGGAATTGGCAGAGTGGTGACGCCATCTCTGGCCGGGAGGAAGATGGGCCTGATAGGAGCAACTCAAGGCAGACCGTTCCTGATGCAGGTCACATTTGTTGTGAACGTCAATTTCAGTGTCTTCAGACAGTATTTCTTGCTGACCCATTTTGATAAAGTCATTGAGCAAAGCTTTGGTTGCATCCTAGCAGGCTGGTGCATTATAAACCCAGTACACTGAGCATGAGATAGATATTATAACTTAAACATTATTTTGAAATGCTCAGTTTTATTACGGTATCTAATTATCATCAATTGATGCAATGTACCAAACCTTAAAAGGATCTGAAAACCCAAGCAAGATAAAAGAGAGATAAAGCAGAAAAGTTTTATGTATTAATCCTTATAAGTAAACAAATCATAGACAAAATTCTATGTCTATAGATTTACAGCCACACCTTCTCTTCCCTAAAATTAACTGAATGCGATTTTCTACTTTGTTTGATGAACATGTTAAAGGAGTATTCTAGTGATTTAGTATTACACTTGAGGTTGGGGACTCACAAGAGACAGATATATATATTAAAAAAAAAGAATGGTCAGAATTGTAGCAGCAGAGGCAGAGATATCCTTACTTTTAATCAACAGTGTGAGTCAAGCTCCAAAAGCCCTGCATCCTACATTTCCCATAATGCAACTGAATAGGATCTGTTATTAGACTTCCCACTGTCTCCTTAAATGCACTTCTTTCAACTCCAGACTTATAGTTTGTAATGCAGTTAAAAATTTTAGGTCTTAGGCCCAGTCAGAGATAACCCTGATGATGTCATCAGAGTTATGTTTTTTAAACTTTGGAAAGTTCCCTCCAGAACCACAGAAAATATTATACAACTGTTTTTAGAGGCTGAGAAATATTTTTTCGATTAATTAAATGGACCACTGTGTAAAATGAATAAAAGTGCCCCTTTAAAAGACTTACCTGTTAAGCCCTTTACTTACAGTCAAATGTGATGGTTATAAAAACATTAAAAAACCCAGTATTGTGTTACAGTCTAAAGTTTACAGCTCCAGAGAGTTTTTATATATATTACATCATGCCTCATTTGCAGTCATCAGTCATTCTGAATATTTTCATAATTGATTTTTCATGCCCTATAATGCTTATAATCAATCACATTGCACAATGCGAGTGATCTTAGCCAAGTGTTAATAGATAGACAACGGCCTTTCTCAGTACTCTCCATCCTGGACCTGCTGGACAGTAAATATTTGGACACTGAGGGTGATACAGGCCCATTGCACAGTGAGGAGGACCTTGAACTTTTAGCTCTCCCACACTGGGCTTTAGAGCCAAAGCCAGAGGGGGGAAGATCGGTCACCATACATGGCTGAACACAACCATGTAAACATGCACACTCTCAAGGTGCAAAAATATATTCTTTGCAAACAACCTTCATCTTCATAGCATCATTATAACAATGAATGGACAGTAAATCAGATCAAGTTGAGATTATGGTAAGGAGAAGTCCTAATTTCACTACCTGCCTAGTCGCTGTTCCACTAGTTTCTATAACTCAGTGCCAGTTCTCATTCAGTGATTCTTTAATCAGTCCTCCTGAAAAAGTGAAACATGTTGCTGTGGTTTACTGTCCATATTCCTATACAGCACTTGCCTTTGGAATTTGGACCCCTCATGATTAACTCTTTTAACAAAAATCCTACAGCTTCCATCAAACTTTCGAACACGACATTATAACTGTCGTTTCCCGTATTCAGTATATTCACTCCACAAACTCCACTCTCCCCCTTTAATCTTTCCAACTGTTTAGTTGTAATCTACAGTATGGCTCTGTTGTTAGGAAATTGCCAACCAATCACCGTACTTGCAATCTCTGTGGTATTTCGGTAGCTAATGTAGCCCTGATGTGTGGTTACAGTTTTGAGAGGAAGAATGTCAGCTACAGCATAGCCCTCTGCATAGCTAAATTGACTACAGTAGGTGTTTAGGACTACACCATAACAACATAATGCAGAACTCATAATCCAGTTTAAGATTATATTCCAGAGATGAATTTACAGTAATTTGTCTCACTACTGTTTCTGTGTGGTTGACAGCAAATGTTTATTAATGGATTTGTCAACAACTACAATTCCTTTGGAGTTATATGTGGAGGCTGCTGTATAAACAGATAATGAATGACAATGTTTTAAAATACAGCTGTAATAATATAAAATGTCTTCACAGAAGAAGTTATAATTGTTGACAAATACTATATATTAATAAATGCTTAAAATTACCATATATACAATCTGCTTATAACTACATTATAGTGTGTTAAAAGCCATTTATTACATGTTTAAATGTTGCTTATAAATACTAAATAAGTTAAAGAAAAGTGTTACTGACCACTCGTCAACAGGGACGCCATGGTTTTTTGAAAGTGGATGCCAATAGTTTTGGACTGAATTTAGCTGTAATTTTTACCAACACTGAATGATGCTATAACTCAAATTCAATTCAGTTTTCATGCTCAGAACTTTCAGGTATTGTTTCATTCATTGTTTTATTCATGACGTGTTTGTCTGAAAAGCTTTTAAAACCACCAAGTGATACCAAGACCAAAATAAGAATAAACATGATTAAAATATTTGTGTAGAATCCAGTAAAAACGCTGCATTTAAATTCATGGGGAGGTCTCTCCACTGACAGCCAATGATTGAATACCCAGTTAACACTGCATGAACAAACTATATTATTTCCATCATTTCAGTATTTTGTATATGTCTCTCTAGCCTTGCGCTCCATTAAGTAATAAAATAAATTTTTACATTTGGAGGAAAACGAGAAAGGCTTTTCTCTACTGTTGGGACTATAGTATTTATTTGTTGTTTTTTTTTTCATCTTACATTTAACTATGGTAACATATTGATAGATTGGATGACGACTGCCTTTAGTTTTACTTTACATGCTATGTACAGTGACATCTGAATTACAGCTGTAGTTGTGCAATAGTATTACAAGAACAACAGGATCTCATAGGGTCAGTGACATCTCTGTGACCCTTAATGCACAACACACTCCCTGCCTCTCCTTTTGTGTGAACCAGTGTTTTGTCAATTTCGGGGATGGGGTGGTTGGTGGCGCGGCGCGGGTGGATGGGGGTTGGGGCTGGGGTGGGGGACGGTTGCTCCAGGGCCAGGGTGAACTTCCTGTTAAGGTGTAAGGGATAAACAAAGAGAGGGATGTTGGGAAAGGGTGCGGCCATGTGAGGAGATGAGAGTCTGAGCCCAGCTTAGACATCCTCCTTTCAGAGGTTCCTGACATCCCTACCGGCTATCATATTCTCCATAGCCTTAAAACAAAACTCTCTCACACACACACACACGCGCGCACACGTTTTCGTGCTCTTGCCTGTGTCCCCTGTTCCAGCCCTGAACGCTGCTTTTACAGAGAGCAGAGACACTGTTGTCGGACCAATTGTAAAAGCTTCTATCTTTTTCATTCTCTCTGTCTTCAGCATGCATCAAAAGCAGAGGCTGTTTAACAGTGCCACAGGCCACTGCGGCTCATGGCAAAGAACAGGCTGGCTAAGTGTGCAAGTTCATACTGCCCTTTATTTGAGTACAGTGGCTGAGATGGATTTTGATGTAGGGATACATTTATATTGAGGTCTCCGCAACAGTAGTAAAATTTACTCTGAGACTGTCATTGTTTGAGCATTGGTCATTTAAACTCTTAAAACACCCTGTCTGTGTGCCTTTTTGCAGTCTTGAGAGTAATTACTGTTTCCTCTATGTAATAAAAATGGAAGTAGTCATAGAATGGGATTGATGGTTGGTTCAATATACTGCGTGCCGTTGACATTGGACACTGGTGTTCGTACCCTGTCTCATACTGACCGTCACTATTGGTTTCCCTTAACCATGACAACAATGTTTTTCTTACTGGAACCATGAGCACAATCATGACCTAACCTTAACCAAGTAAATTTAGTTATCTCAGCTTAACCAGACCTTAACCATAAAGGTGACAGAACCCAAAATGCCCATATGGGTTATTTTTGTAGGGGTTTTTTTAATTTATTTTTTTTCATAAGACATTTTATTACTGCGAGAGAAGAAAAAATGTGCATATTATGTAGCACCAGTTATCACAAAAGTTGATTACTTTTCTGATTATTTTAAGGCTTTATAATTAGTTAATAGTAGACTCTCTTTGTTCTGCTTTTGTATTAATTTATTTTCATTTTCATTTATAGTTGACTCTTGAACCAATCATGTAATTACTTTTTCTTTTCCATGTGGTGTTGTCCTCATGCCCCGGCCTTGTGATGATACAGGTGAGTGCCACACTTCCACCTTTATTACAAAAAAACCACATAATGCTCTCACTCTGTCTCTCCCTTTTTGCCCCTCTTCAGTTTCTGTGTCAGGCCCTCAATACTCCCACCAAGGGACCCTCCATTCTATCCCAACACCCTGTCATTATTTTAATCAAATGCAATTACCACCACTCTGAGGACAATTGCGTTTTGTTGACTGTTCTTTTTCTGTTACCTCTTGTCCCTGCCCCGGCCCACCACAACATACATACACAACAGCTGTCCGAAACAAGAGTTAAAAGTCAGGCAGGGCATGTGGGCTAGAGAGGACAGGGAGGGTCAGGGATTGAAAACACACATTGTACTGTCCATGATTCACCAGCTCCATTTCAATCTTATGGAGGGGGGTCGTGTCGTGGCAGGGGTGGAGAATTTGTTCGAAGTGTTAAGGGAGACTTGTGTTTGGCTGGCCTGTCACAGCCCAACACAAAGTGTGTGTGTGTCTCTGTGCTTTTGGCATATCCCTTGGTTGGGAGGTGGGCTAGGCTTGGGAGGTAGAGGGTTAAAAGACTGTGTGATGCCTTTGTGGGATGAGGTGTTGAACTGACCGAGTGCTAAGCGTCAAAAAGATTTTCACGCAAAACGCAGATCATCCTAGAATAAAAGGAAAGATCGGAAAAGGGTGGAGGTCGGTTATGTCTCTTTGGGGGGGGGGGGTTAGTTGCTGAATAGTGTCCTGTGTAGTAATCAGCAGGCTGAGCCCCCCAGGATTGGGGGAAGGAGAGTGGGATAAAGACTGTAAGTGTTCTGAAGATGTGACCACCACACCACAACTTCTTTTGCCTTGGGGGCACTAGGAGAGACTTCACAGATTGGTCATCTGCCAGACACAGACCCCACCACCCTCCACACACGCACACCTCCACACACACACACACACACACACACCTCCACACACACACACACACACACACACACAAACACACACACACACACACACACACACACACAAACACACACAAACATCCCTGTTCTTCCCCAAGCAATCCTCAGGATTCCTTCCTGTAACTTTAGGTGACCTCCACCCCAGACCAGACACACAATAACCTAGCAGATCCCCCAGCAACTCCCTCCTCTTGTGAGAGGACTTAGCCAGTGTCTCAGAAACTTATGACTCACCTTCAGGTAGACTGAAGTATGTGTAAAAGAGGAAGAGGTCAGGTTAGAAGCCAAGGAGGAGTGAGAAGATGCTCACCCTACGCAATGAACTCCAACGAGAAGGCAATATAGACAAGATACACCAAAAGGGCGGGGGAATTCCTAATGCATGGCTACTAACCAAAAGCAAAACGTTTATGTTTTCTGTGCGTGGGGAGGTGTGTGGATATGCACACTCAAACAAAAACAAGGGACAGGGTTGATTCTGATCCTCATGCAGTGCCTTCCACCATTTCACATATTCTTGCATAACAGAGTGGCTGGGAGGGCAGCTGCCATCCCCTTACCAAAGATACAGGTATTGAACAGGACAAGACATTAACATTTCACCAACATCTATCCTCCCCTCTCCTTTTTCTCACCCTCTCTCCTCTTTCTTTTGACATGGTGCTGGCATTCCCCTGAGCTATAGCACACTGGGGATGTGCTGGGGGTAGTGTCACTATCCAGAGGCAGAGCCACATAGCGATGGGAGAGATACTTTGTAGCCTATGATGTCACATGTCTACCACATACCCATTTAAGTGCATGCCTTATGGTTCCTCCTCATGTTTTTTTTTTTTTTTTTTGTCCTTTAAGTGAAAAAGTTGTATTTACAATACATTGAGCTCCAGCTGTCTGTATTGTTGGTTTGTATTGTTAGAGTGTAATGCACATCTGATGATGGAGGGGAAATAAGTTTAGCTGGAATTTTAATGAATATCATTAGATTCAAGTTACCTGCCTTTGGGAGATTTTCACTTTTCCTTTAGTACCCTGTACTGCAAAGAGTTGGGGATGGTGGTGTTGACAATGTTCAAAGAAAGAATATTTAGAGTCTGAGCTGGAGAAATGTTACAGTGGCTCACAAATAACAGGATCTAGGCAGCCTTTGTTGCTCTTTCTTCATTTCATTTGGTTTCTTAATATAAGACTAGAGGTAGTTCAGGCCAGAAAGGGTGTGCTCTACCCAACCCTGACCATTGGCACCGTTTACTTTAAGCATGACATTAACACCCAGCGCACATATGTTAAGAGCCCTCAGAAAGTACAGTGTGCGGTCAAAGCAAGGGATTTGTTCAAATTAGGCTCTTAAAGATCATGTAACATAAGTGGAAACAAATGTGGATGTTTCTTCCATGTTATTCTTTCAATGCTCTGCCAAAACCTTGGGCTTCAAGACAGCTCATGTCTCAACTACTGAGTAAAAGTTAGGCAGAAAAGGACAGAGCTCAAGCTTTTTTCTTTTACAGAGCTCTGTGTTACACTACAAGCACATTTATGAGACACCTAGGACTGTTTAGAGAAGCCTAGCTCTCAAGCCTCCATAATGCAGACTCTGAGAGTGTGTAGGAGGACCAAGTTATGCCTAATGCGCAATGTCCATTGAGTCGTCTGTTATACATGGTAATGAATGGTGGTCAGAGAAACAGTGTCCTGTATCAAAGAGCTGAGCTAACACGCCTTTCTCACGGAGCTGGAGAAGTGGCCCTTTGTCACGACGGACGCCTGCTATCGACTCCCAGCATCTCGCAAAATATGCCCCATTGTTGGTTAAGGCCAACTCCGTTTACAACTCTGAACTGACAGCATTCCTGAAGTCAGCAACACCAACCCCTCCTAACTTCCAAGACTGCCGGCAATTGATTACTATTACTTTTCCGCTTGTAATTGAGTACCTTTTTTTGTGTAATAGAGCTCTTTTGCAAATTATTTTTTCGGTTGGTTTAATTTTGGTTTTTTTTGGTTATCATTCATTAGAGTATTCTTTCATTTGAGTATTTTGCTCTATGTGACTTATATATATTGTGCTATATCATTTTCAAGAGTACAGTTTTTACTGAAACCCCAAAAGCGCCACAAAAGAAAGTGAACATTTAGTTTTTGGTGATTTTGGACACCATGAGAAATCAGTAAATGTTATCAAATCCAAATAATTTCTCCAGATTTCATCCATGACCTTGGCCTGTTTAGATTTACATTTCTGAAAACACTGAGTATCTGAGGTGAAGGTAAGATGGATTGCTAGAACAGAAACCACCATTAACATGACCCTGAATTGTTGTGTTGATTCATGCTTTTACTTTGGTTGTGCATTTTGTCATGTCACTGTTATCTTCAAAGGGCTTGGTTTAGAGAGGGTCTTGCAATGTTTTGAAAGGATTGCATGTACCAGGCACAGACTACAGAAAAACAAAGACATGTCATGTTTTTTGAAAACATTTTGATGTTTTGAAGCTTGAGGTTTGATTTTATGTTATGCTGTTAGGTCAATCACTCGCTGGAGCCAGAAAATCCAAAATGCGCAAAGAGGGAGGAGCTTAGGAGTAACAAACAAGCAGCAACCACCAACAGTTTTCAAAACGGCCACTATGATTCACAGTAGAGGTAAAATTAGCCCGTGAGAACCAAATTACTTCCAAAAAAGCTGTTGTAAAAGTTGGGGTTTGGGGTTCTTGAGAGAAGTTATTTTTTCAGACTTTACAGTAAAGTCACAACTTTTTTTAGCTTCACCTTTTAGCTGTAGTTGTTGCCTCTTGGTAACAGCGTGTATTGCAGAAGTTGGATTTTGAATTAGTTACTTCATCTTAAAATACCAGTAGTTACCAGTGTTGCTTGTGTTGGACAGTTTGGTATTTTGGTTGTGTCTCATTCAGTTAAGTTCCTCAAGCCTCTTATTGTGCTATTACTGTGTTGGTGGGCCCTCTTATCGTGGCCTGAACCCAAAGATCTCCTTTTGGAGAAGACCTCTCTTTGGCAGTACCATCCATCACAAAAACTGAGAGGTGGGAGGGGATTAAAGTTTGATTCTTCTTCCATTCTGGAGCATACATACAGAATAGACTAAGCTCCTCTCTGTCTGCAAATAAGCAAAGTAAACCCTTAGAGAGCGCAGAGGGTTTCTTTCTCTGTGAAAATAGTGGCAGTGAAAATGGTGCTAGGGGAAAACAGGCAATTGAGTCCATTTTAAAAGCCCTACCACCGGCACCCCATCCACCGTCCACTCCCCTTTCCCTGTGTCGGTAGCATTGGAATGTTTTTCATCAGAACGGGGCTATTTACTCGGCTCCAGCCCCTGCATGAGTGTGTCTGCAAGTGAGAGAGAGAAGCAAAGCTCAGGAAAGCATTTATTTATAGGTATCTGAGAGCTGCTGGGCCCTGAAACTCTAGGATGTATTATGACGTGCCTTTGGAAAAGCAAAAACAAAACCCCTTACAACCAGATCCAGCTATTTTTATCACTTAGGTTAGCTCCCAGTTGTACTCCATAAAAGCTACGTTTTCACCCCACCCCCTTCACCCACATTACCTTGTTAGTCCAAACAGTATGTTTTTAGTGTGCTCAGAACCCATGCAGGTGTCCCATGAAAGCATATATGCCAGGAATCTCAGCCCTGCTTGACAACTGTCAAGACAACATGAGGTTTTAGAGTGAACAACCCCTGCTTTCAGTGCTGCTTACTGTCATCAGAAATGTACAGTACTTGTTAGTGACCATGCTTTAGCGCAGAAGCTGGTAGTTCCTAGGTCCATGTCTGTCGTAGAATATTGTCTAAACCGGATCACTACCCCTGGTGCTAACAACTCCAATGATGAAGTCAGCACCTCTTAACATTTCACCCCTTAATGGAGTCTTCACTGCCTTTGTCCTTAACCATCCATTTCCATTAATTATTCAGGGGGAGAAAGGAAAACCGTTTGAGTGGGTAACACTGATCCAGTGTACTCAACCAATCTATGCAGTGTAAGTAATAAAATACCACACGCTCAGACAACACAATAAAAGAGATGGAGACAGAGGAGATGCTTGTTAAAAATGTAAGTAGACGGAGGGTTCCCGAGGACAACAAAGGGAGGAGGACGCAGCAGCTCGGGAGTCAGAAGACACAGCAACGACATCTTAGTGTCTGGGTTAATCAGCAAAACAGGCCGATAGCAGCTGGTGTTTCACTGTATCCGCCCAGTCCACGGAGGGCGCCTGTCTCAGCAGAGGCTGAGTTGATGTGATGCTCCTTCAGTGCAGCTGAGTGATGCTAATTGGGATTAGCGCCCATTGTGCTAAAGTGACACAAGACATTCCAAGGCCAGCCCTTCCAGACTCCACTCGCAACACTGTTAAACTCTGCCGTATGTTTTTTTTCTTGCCTCCAGGGCTCTGGAAACATGAAGGGCACAGAAAATAAAAGTCAAAGAAAAGTGGAACCATGAAAGAAAAGAGTGAGAGAGTCTTTTTTTTTCCCTGAAACAAAAAGTGTAAGACAAAATGGCCCAGCTACTGTGTTATGGTCCCAGCGCATAGGCTAGAACAGGTCACAATGCACTTTTGAACTTTCACTCTGAATAGGCTACGTTTCTCTCCTTCAAATGAGGGAAGGGAGGGTTTGGAAATCTATAAGACATCCCGCAAAGTTGAATCCACTCCTGCTGTGCCACCAGATTCAGATCTTGATTGACAAGAGGCTTTTGCACCCTGAGTTTGATAAACCCACCCAGCTAGCCAGTGTGAAGAGAGGAGGTTGGAGAGATGATGATTTTTTCCTTCAGATTTTTTTTTTTTTTTTTGGGGGGGTTTGAGGTATTAGATCCATGAACTGGGAGTGCTGTATTGAATATTTTATCGACTGTCTGCTTGCCTGGTGCTGACCTGCCTGACATGCTAAGTTCCCGGCTCGCTGGAGACGCCACGTCGCTTCGCATCAGCCCAGCCACCCGTGAGGCTCCCCTGCATTTCCTGTGAATAAACTCGCACACAGTGGGGGAGGAAGAGAGGCCAGGGCACAGGGGCACTGGGGCTGAGATGAGGAGAAAAACCACACACACATACACACAAACATTCTCTCTGAAGTACAACACACAACCTTGGCTACAGTATGAACTCCCTTGGTCAGAGCCTGATGAGTCCTCTGAAAGCATCCAGTGAATTGAAACGACCTGAAACCTCTATTTTAATTACAGCTTCACTGTCTATAAAGTTTGCTGCATCAAGACAGGCCAGAGCCTGCTCTGTCTCTCTGTAATTAGATATGAACATGATGAATAATCCAACAAGGCCTCATACCTAAACGACAAAATAGATACAGTAGTTTGTCACTGGCTTCCAAAGTAACCCATACAAGCATTTTCTTATCTGGGGCACCAATTGCAATGGCTACACACCCAACAAAATAAGCTTTATCAGTGTCTTTTAAAACCACCCAGTTATAATGGTGATTGATACGAGCATTTTTTGATCTGCCACCTCTTTGGTTCAGGTTTTGTTAAACTTAAGCAACTAACATTACTTCATTATGGTTAGAGAAAAGATTGTATTCATGATATAAAGAAACTAAGGTCAGCTGTTCGTAGGACATGGGATGCAAACTAAAACCTTTAATGTCAAGGTCTGACACATTATGCACCAAACCATCCACCTGACCCCCTCCGTAAAAGGATTTGTAGCATTATCATCTGGTCATGATACTTCTGACCACACATGACCACAAAATGTCACTCTTCAGGAAAATTTATACATGAGTAATTTTTACCATTTGAATAAACCACCTTTGTTCGACTACAGTTTGCTGCTATAATACCACCAACATGCTTTACTTGAAGTACTGCGTATTCGGAATTTGAAGGCACAATAACTACATGCTAACTATAATATTAAAATACTTTGTAAATAACTTTGATGTTAATAACAAAGGATTGATAACAGATTGCATTTTTTATTATTAAAGCAAATTCAAACTACCATTTATGACCATTTATGACAAACTGCTGGGTAATTTCTTGCTATAAGTGGTGTTCAGAAAGTCTTATGAGGAATCATAAGTTCATTATACCCACATTTGAATGTGAATGGCAGCCACACAATTACAGAATGATATGGTAATATGCATAAAAGCATGATGTGGAATGTTATTTGTTATGCTTGTCTAGAGATTATATTATAATCAAGATTTGTCTTTTTCTCTGGGCTTACACTTCAGTTATGAAGCATACCAATGTACTTTAAGTAAAAGGTTACTGATCAGGAATGCCATCTTTTTCACATGACATGTGAGTAACATTTGCACAACAATAACAGGTTGAGAGTGACACAGTCTAGTGTGCTCAGGGAGTTATGCTCTGAGGATGTGAGCACACTCTCTCTCACCTCTCAACACCCCCCATCCCCATCCCTCTGTCTCTAGCTCATTACTGGCAGTGGGGCTTCCTAATGTGTTAAAACTCAGTGGGGTGGAAACGTCAGCCAACGGACTTTGGTCTCCCAACGGTCTTTACTTATTCATGCAAGCACTGGCCTCTCCCCAGGACAGTGTAGCGTTGACCCAGGAGGACAGCCGGGCCCAGAAAAAAATGACCCTGCATCAGGGTCACTCAGCATTTTAGGCCAATGAGTCGACAAATGGCATTGTCAGTGGAGCACTGTGCTCACTTTCTTCTGATGATGAAAATGTGTCTCTCTAACCCCATGTTGCATTTTCCTCCTTCCCCAACCTCCTATTTGTTTACCCTTTATCATATCCTAATTACCACACCACGTGATGGTGAAACAAATTAGCACAGATATTATTCATCCTGGAATAAAAATGAGAGAAAACTAGCAGCTTCCATCCATGGTGGATGCGGCCGGTGGATACGACTTGATGTTGAAGCAGAAGCGACTGATTTCTTATCCTAGATTGTATTTATTGGTTTTACATGAAACCTGTACTTCACTGTAAATACCTTCAAATGATCATTTCTCTTTTCACACAACACTAAATCAGCAACACCTTTTTTAGGGTGATTCATTCATTTGTAGATTGCTTGTTGGGGAACGTAACATGCATTGTTTTTTTTATTGATGTTTTATCTTTGCTGTTAAGTGGGGGAAGTATGGGCTTGGAGAGAAACTGGGAGTTGTTGGAAGCTGTTGGAAAGGTTTTCATAGTCATGTAAGGAAATGGAAGATGCACTTCAGATTTTAGATTCAAGAATTTCACGTTTGTCTGTTGAGTGATAGTCATTTGTAAAATGAGACTTAAGGCCGTGTTGTGGTGGAAATTAATTGTTCATAAGTAGACCAAACACGATTGTAGCAGCAAAATGTCTGAGTGTATTGAATTGAATAAGGTTGTGTTCTATTGCTTATGAATGTAAAATGGCCAAATATATATTGGATGCTAGCAGAAAGTATCAGCTGTTAGCTGCCTCCATCCAAAAATGGTCTCAGAGTTGGCCTACAAAATCCGTCACTGGTCAAACATGGCCCAAATACCTCACCTCATATTTATTATTTAATCCATATCTTCTCTTAACCCTTCCATCTCTTCATCTCTCTACCTCACACTTTTAGTTCAACTTCCCTCCATCCCTCAAAGCCATCCCTATCCTCTGTCAACACTCCCAGTCTTTCCTCCCATGTTGTCCCTCCCTGTCTTCCTCAATCCTCCCTCCCTCCTCTTTGCTCTCCAACTCTGCCCATCACACAGCTGTCAGAGAACATTTGGACAAACCCTCCAAACTTGTTTGTTTTCCTTGCTGTTGCTCTCATTTGCCAAAAACCCCAACCACCGAGCCCCGATGAGATGTTTTACAGTTGGCCCTTCAAAGGAAAGTAACTTTTGGAGATTCAAGATGGAGTTGGCTGTCCGGTTTATTCCGCACATTTGCTACCACAGAGAATGTGATTTACCAACCAGAATGTGTTCCTCTGCTTGGCAATGTATCAGTTTTGAAAATGTTGTGGTGACTGGTTGTGGAGAATTGGGAAAAGCTCGACTGCCATAAATCTGAGTTAAGCATTACTCAACTTCACATATCACTGTGGAATAGGTTTAGAGCGAAGCAATAGTTCTCAGAGGCCTACTGGATATCTGGAAATTTGTGGATTTAAGCGACTAGTTGCTTATACTCAACCTATTTTAGGTTGACAGTTTTATTGTTCCTAAATTTACCTAATCGTGTTTATTTCTCAGCAATATATGTCTTTCCAAAGTAAACAAAATGTAAAAAAGCATTCAGGCCCTTATAGGTCACTAAAACTCCAAATCCAGACTAATGAAAATTTAAGTTAGTGATTCCTAATGTAATTTTAGCAATGGCCAGACATGGCCAGACATGTGAAATGATCATAACAATAATAAAAACAATTACAAGCTGTGTTCAAGAATCATCATATAAATAGTGGATGAGACTGACTGGCACTGAATGACTTTGTCTCAATGTAGACCTGCCCTAGACCAGCAACAATGAAATGGGGCTTGGTGATATTTTTACGTGGGCATAAATAATTGAATTCACCACTTAACCTCAGCTCTTTTTCTTTGTATTATCACTATTTGGCATGTACATATAGTATGTGTGGTGCGTGATTAATGTACCTCATTAGTTATTTAAGTTATTGTATTTTTTATGCAGTTTCATCTTTTTATGGAGTAGAGAGCAGCGATGCCAAGAAGATAGATCCAAAGGAAAGAAACAAGGGGAATGTAACACTGGCAAAGAGGTGTGTTAGATAAATTAAAGACTTAAATGCTGTGCCTCTATTAGTGTTAAGCATTTACACCTTATGATCACCATGTGATTGTATCATAAGCAGAAAGATTTGATTAATGTTGATTAATGAATGCGTGCAGTATTCGGAGATATATTTTAAAAAAATTACAAAAACAGTGCACCACTGAACACCTTCTTATTTAGCATTACAATTATTTTATTTTATTTTTTATCCAGGGAATGTTGAATTATTTCCAGAAACACACTGATTGTAATTAGCAGGGTTAATGAATTCACACTGGGAGCCTCCCAGAAGACGTTTTTAATGCTTTGCCACACATAATTCTGGTACAACAGCCCGGGCTGCAGGGCACCCCAGAGGGTGTTAATTGAAATTTAATTTCTCAGCCTAGATCTTTTCAGTCAGTTTGGGATCTGACCACTGACATGATGCAGACAAGCCTGCCTCTCCAAACCTGATGTTTTAAGAAAGTTGTTTTAGTGTAGCAGTAGCTTTTTGTAGCCCCCCGGTGTCAGAACTAGATCATAAGATGTGTTGTCCAACCACATTGAAAATCAAAACTGTTTGTATTTGTTCTGAACAGACACACTCGAAGGTGGGGTGAAAAGCCGGCCATTATTGTGAGGGCTGAGATGCAATATCGTTTAAATACAGGGATATTAGCGCACATTTTTAGCCAGACTCTTCTGGAAGAATTTTAGTAATGTTGCACCTGGTTTTTTACATTGAAGCTGATATAAATAGTTGTGCCAAGAATGAATAAAGAGAGAAGTTTAGTCCCTGGCTCCTTTCTCACTTCCACAGAGCTTGAGGCATTGTTATGGCATGAGCATGAATGGCTGCCAGTGGAACTGGGTCAGAGTTGGTGTAAATGTCGGTTTTGGAAAGTTATTGAATTGGTCAGACACAGCCCCCCCTAATCCAACGTCAAAAAGGTGTGGGTGGAGGAGTTTTCCAAAGCTATCCAACCATCCGACAAACAGCTAGGACAGAGTACAAAGCCGGCTTAAGTGGTTTTGATCAATTTCCCAATTTCTTCTGAGGATAATTAAACTTTCATTTATCACCTAAGGCTGGTGGTGCCACCTGAGGGGTTGCACTGACACTCTCTTCTATATATCCTCTATATTGTCTTCAAAATCCATGCTTGCAGTAAGTCTCAGTAGGTCAGTAAAGTGCCAGTAGTACTGTATTGCCTTATCACTGTCCATCCACACCCTGCCATGCTACATAATGAACCCTCTCACCATTACACGCCTCCACATCACTGCTGCAGCCTCCAGTCCTTCCATTACCCACACTACACAGACCAGCCACTGGCAGCAGCACCAGTAGGGCTCGAGCTGTCAGCAGACACTATGAGCATTGGACTGACAATCCTGTATTGCTGTTTGTGTCAGTGAGAGATGGAATCACCGTTTACTGTCTTTATCTCTGACATCTTCTCTACCCTTGTATGTCTCAATACAACCAACATTAAAATCCTCATTTATATCATTACCACATATGAAAGTTAGAGTAAGATTGGCCACATTTCTTTATAATTTTCATTTAGAGATGAAACAGTTATCTATTTAATGGATTACTCAGAAATCTAACTGACAACAATTTTAATACTTGCTTAAATGTGTCCGTTATTTATTAAGTAGAATTGCCCAAATTGTGTGTTTCAGCCTCCCAATATGCAGATGTATAAATTAAATAATTTCCGCTTTTGACTCTAGGTCAAATAAAACAAGTAATTCGAAGTTTTCACAATTGGCAGAATTCCGATGGGGATTTTTCATAATGTCATGACATTTTTAATAACAATAAATTTAAAAGGGAACTACAATTACAACTTTACATGACCAGTTTACACATCCTAAGAAATACCGTTAACCAGTTCTTGTATGTCTTCTGTGGCACTGGAGGAGCTTTGTCAAGCATGAGAAAATAACACCAGTAAGGTTTGAAGACTTTTTAAGAGGAAGCCTGCGTTACAAATTGATAGTGTGGAGTGTGAAAGATTTCATTAACAACTAGGCAGGGAGAATCTAACAAAGAAACAATGTCAAGTTGCAATATGAGAAGTGTAAAATCCATGAGAAGATTTACCCATACTATAGGGATAAAAGTCAGGATATCTACTACATCAATTTTGACCATTTTTTAAACGAGTCTCTTGCAAGTCCTCTAACTTAATGGAAGTGCAACTGAATAGCTGAACTAGCCATAAAATCCGTTCATCAACTGATTTAAGGGCCAGTGCAGCAATTTAGCTTCAAAGCCTAGTATATGGCTAGTCCTCCCTTTATCTGTTTGCTTCTCTCCTACTGTCTGTGCTCACACATACAGTAATTTAATACAACTTTTCTCATTTACATGTTTTTCTGTTTCTGTTGTCAGACAAAGGAACAAATATGAAATAGTGACTGAACCACGTCCCATTGAGACTACATGTTAACCAGCAATCACTTCCAAGCCATTTACAGCATTTGGCTGACGAATGATGGTCACACTGTTGCAGCCCAGCCAATAGTGGACAAATAATAATTGTTAGTTCCAGCCTTAATTGTATTCATCATTTTAGGCCAACAGAACAGTTTTTGTTTTTTTTTAACATTGGTGGTCCCCTGACTTTTCATCTACCACCATTATCAGCTCAAGATTTCTATTTGTCTCAAACTTAGGTTTATACCCAATTACCAGCAAAAGTAATGACATTCCCATCAGCCCCAGCTGCACTTTGTTTTTGTACGAATTACCATACATAAACCTACTAACATGTTAAATTACGACTGAGAACATGATAACATTACACCTGCTAAACATTGTCACTGTGCGCATGTTAGCATGCCAACATTAACATTAAGTTCAAAGCACCACTGTGCCTTAGTACAGCCTCACAGAGACACCAGCATGGCTGTAGACTCTTACTATTGTTTCTCCCGTAAAAAACATTTTTCCCACTTGAACCTTTGTGCAAAAAATAAAATGATGAACTGAAAACTAAAGAAATACCACTTTCAGTAACAACTTTCTAAGTGATTCCACTGTTCAATTCCTCCTGGTTGGTTGTGTAATAATCAGTGAGGTCATGTGATGGAACATTTAGTTTAATGAAAATCTGTGTGATGGATATAGCAAATTAGCATCAAGATTTTAAATCATCTAGCACTATTCATAAATGGCAGAAAATAATATTTTGGTCAGATATATACAGCATGCTACTGATGCCTGATCTACCCTTGACAAAGTAGTATGATCCGAGTAGAGCTGTAAACTTGAGTCTCTCATTGTAACACTAAATTCCCTTTCTGCTAATTGCATTGGCACTCAGTATAGCACTTCTTCCTTCACTCTATGATCTTAACCTCCATGTCTTTCCCATGACCACAGCACATTTCTATACAATCCATGGGAAAACAAGCTTGGACAAACACCATTTGCCACTCAAGAGGTGTCCCATCCAAGCCGCCACAGAACCACTACCATCCCAGCGTGTCAGAAAGGCATTAAAAGCTGGCGTCCTAAAATGGATTCTCAGCTCAACCATGTTGCTTCTTCTCTCAGGCCATATTTAATAAATAAAGCTACTGGCACTCTCTCTCCGTCTGGGTGAGAGAGCTTCTGCAAAGTGTGGGGTAGAGTGAGAGAGAGTGAGAGGGTCACTATTATATCTTGCTAAAACGCTCCAAATGTAATTCAGCTGCAGGTCAGAACTTTAAAAGTGCAACCCAGTGTGTGTCCCGGGGTTTGTATAGTGGTTCTGTATGTGTGCGAGAGTGTCTAAAAGGGGTTGGTTTTTAAAGGGTTTTTTAAAGGTTTAGAGGAGTGAAGGTCAGGTGATGGAGAAAGCATTAATATCAAACCTCTCTCCTCTCTCACCACATCTTTCCATCCTGCTCTTCCCCTCTGTTGCACATAAAAGTTTGATGTTAGAATTAGGTTGTTGACTCATCTCGCACCTCTGTGCTCATAGTATTGACAGTCTGCCAGTGGACTGCTGGGTGGGCTAAGGTATTCACTGAGTGTGTACTCCCTCCCTCACTATCTCACTTCCTCCCTTTTTTTCACTCTCCTTTTGCTTCAGCATCAGCCAACGGCGTCAGAAGTGTTTTAACAGAGCTTTAATGGCCTCGGCCCGAAGCCTCACCTCCAGCACACGCTCACTCAAACACACACATACACACGCGCACACTGTCGGTTGGAAATAGCTTGATGGTTGTGGAAAAAAGTGTTGGACAGAAAAAAAGAGAGAGTATCTTGTGCTGATGGAGGATGGCATGCCCTTCTTTTCTCATCCCAAGCTCCCATCTTCCTTCTACCCACTGGCTCATATGACCATCCTACCTGGATTGTATCCCTTTGTTTACTTTCTGTTCTTTTCATCTTGCTTTCGCACTTACAGTAGGATTTATAAGATCCTTTGATTTGCCTTTTTTTCTTTCTCCATCAGTTTTTTCCCACAGTACTGTAAAGTCAGTTTATGCAGTTAAAGTACAATAAAGTGTGTGTTTTTTCCTTTCTGGATGCGAGTGTCATTTGGTGACTGAGACAATAAAAAGCATAACGCTAAATATAGAGGTAATCAATTATCATTTTTGTTACAATTTTGTTTTGATAATCAGACCTCCGAATTGATCAGGTATCTCATCGCAACAGCAAATGTTGTCATGATAATCGACTGGATAAAATAGCAAAACAGCTTATAGCATACTACCTACATAAACACACTGCTATTCAACGGATTAGTTTATTATTCAGTCTTAAAGTTCATAGATGATATTTTTATTAATAATGTGAAATATGAAAACAATGTGACAATGTGAAAGGGGTCACTGGTAGATTTGAACATACAGAGCTCCGCTCGGCTGTAAGGAGCTTTGTAGTGAGGTTCAGCTCATTGTTGAGCTGTCTGGCCCACAACTTTACTGTTCTGGTTCACTCTCACCACTCTCATAGCATCATTTTCGGTAGCAGCAGGTAGCTATTTTCAGAGAAAAAGCTCTTTTAAACCCAGACTACACAGTTCCGTATCCATAGAAATTCCATTCAGTTTTTTTTGCAGTGTATCTACGTTCAATGCCAAAACCCAATTCCTATGCAGGAAATATTGTGTCCTTTATAAAATACTGTGAAATGTACAGTAAGGGTATGGAGGTTGTTGTGGTGGGTGAGATCACATCCTGTCACACAGTGCATTAAAATGTCCTTCAGTAACCTGATTACAGTCAGCTTTTTGCAGACTGATTTTTTTAACATAATATAAACAAAACCCAATTTCCTGAATATTGGGGATTTGAGAAACCTGACTGCACCAGCTAAATTTCTCCTGGGGAAAGACGATTTCTTGGCCCTGCATATTTATAACTGGGTTTCTAATTGACTTTTTACCTGTGAGCATGTCATAATAAAACTGAAAATGACTCTAAGTAGCCTCGATAAGCTTAAATAATTTACACATTTACAGATTTGATTATTTGTAAAATTCAGACAGATTCACATTTTAGGAACAACATTACTCACTATACTCACTAATATACTGAAAATTAGAAAGCCGTGGTTCAAAATAAGGTTGATGTAGTTGAAAAATTTCCGAATATACACAGATGCAGTCATTATACTTAATTTTGGCTTTACTTAATCATAACATGATCTTTGCTTAACTTTAACCATACTATAGTTGCCATTTGCAGATATTACAGTAATAAATGACCTAAACAACATCGGCCTTAAACATTCCAAAACCTCGTAATTAAACATAATTCAGGGTTTTCCAGGATGGTGTCCAGTATCAACATTCTGTTTGGTGATGGGGTTGGGGTATAGCTGTTATTTGTCAACTACATAGTTCCTCCGTAATTTTACACTTTCTAAGTAGACTTAGCAAATTTCATGTCATTGTCCGACTGTATATAGAGTCATTGTGACACACTGGTAACCACAATTCAACACAGTTCAGGGTTCCATAAAAATCAAACTCTACTTGGAAGAAGGTCAGTACACAGGCAGGCAGAACAGAGCAGGCAAACAAATCCAAAAGGGCTGGGCAAAAGAGGTCAAGACTAGGTTATGAACAAACAAAAACCAGGAACACTAACACTAGGAGATGGCTGGAACACTTGTCATGAGGAACCAGGACAAATTGGCACAGTGGGAAGGGAGCACAGAGACTAAATACACTAGGAGAAGGGAGACAATTGGACACAGGCGACACAACTCAGGGGCGGGGCAGACAATCACAAAGGTGGGAAAAACACAGGGGCAGCAAGTGGGGATCTGAAACAAGAGGAAGAATTAGCGACACCAAAATAAAACAGGAAACACAACAAAAAATGTCAAAACAAAAAAAACAAAAAAACATGACCAAAGCAGAGCAGCACATGACACATTGGTTGTTTCTCTTCAATGAGAGAGAGATAGAGGGAGCGCATCAAGATCTTTTAAACCAAAATGTTGTGTATTCCAGTCTCCTCCACTTCAGATACGTTGGATATGATAAAGTGTGACTGATTCAGTTGTTCATGTAGTATGATTATTCATGAGTATACATGAGTATTTTCTTTGAGGATTTCTCCACTCTGACATGAGCAGCATTCCAGTGGAACCTCCAGAACTGCTTTTTTTTTTTGAGTGTTTTGCCATTAAAACAGAAGCATTTACTGAAGCTGCAATTTGTTATCTTTTGATGAGGTCGTATCCTGACTCATTCTTTCCTTTTGTCTTTGTTTTTTTCGGATGTTCACACACTTGCCTGCCTCCCAGTCTTCTTCACCATGCCACCAACCAACCCCACCCCTATCCATTGGTTCAGGGCTGGAGTGTATGTTCTGAGCGTGTGTTTGTGTGTGTGTGTGTGTGTGTGTGTGTGTGTGTGTGTGTGTGTGTGTGTCTGTGTGTTGAAAGGTTTCGCTGTGATGAGCGCTGTGCTAGCTAGGCCCAGCCAGAGGCAACGCTCATTAACAGAGTTTAGCCACACAGGCGCTGAATGGGACGGCTTGTTGATACACACAATGGGATCAACCCCCTCACACTCACACAACACACACATACACAACTGAGTCATGGCTCCAGCTTGACGCGTCATGCCCCCCGACCCCCCCACCCCCACCCCACACTCTTCAAACTGCACTCTTGTGTGTATGTGTGTCAGAACAACCCATCCAGTTAGCTCATCTGATGCCCTCTTTCCCTCACCTTACGCTGTCACACTCAAACACACAAACAGTCACATAGCACTCACGTCCTTGCTCATGCACCCTGCACCCTTGCATATACAAAGATTTTCAGGCAAATTCTATATTTGTACTCTTAGTTACCTATCAAACATTAAGCACACAAATTTCTGGGAACCTTGCATGGACACACACACACATTTTAGGAGCACAATACATCTATTGTGTCGTAGTGGCAACTACCTATCCTTCACAGATTTTAGTGTCAACAGTGAAGTTGTCTCCTCAAGAGTTATATCATCCAAAAGGCCCCCCCCCAATCCAACCGCACACACGCAGGGAACACACATACACACGAGCTTGGTAATGGAATAAGCAACCCTAATACACAGTAAACTGACCAGACAGCGTTAATAGGTTCTTTCACTTTGGCCTGGTTTGGCTGTCACATGGCAGTAGGACAAGGCTCTGTCTTATTGCCCCATCAGCCCTTCCGGATGGGACATATCAGCTCCAATTTGGCCCATCGCCGCCTTTAAGAAAATTCATCAGGCCCTTGTTAAGAATGAAAGCAGTCTGTGTACCAGGGGCCAGGGCAGATGGAAGATAAGTTCAGGCTCCCACGGACAGGGAACATAGAAGGAGGAGTGCTGTGTTTGTACGAGTTAGATGGAGAAAATGGGGGAACATAAGGACACTTAAGTTTTGTGTGTTTGTGAAAGTGTGTGTGCGTGTGTTCTTGTATTTTGAAGGTACACACTTATGAAGATAAAGGTTACCTTATAAAATAATAATAAAGCTTTGAGGCAAGGAAATGCAGCTCATTCATAAGAAGAATAGGGCAAGATTGCTACTTTCAGTTATATTCTTCCCCAAGTGCTTCGGCCTCCACAGTGCACAGGCTAACTGGTTCAGCTAGTCCAACTCCTCACACAGCCAACTTACAGTGTGTGTGATTGCTTGCTACTGCTCTGAATTATCACTATTGTATGTGTTGCACTGTGGGAAATATCTGCATAGGGCTGCAGTGGTTATTTTCCATTATCAATTGATATGAAGATTATTTTCCTAATTAAGTGTTTGGTCTCTAAAATATCCATCGCAATTTCCCATCTTTAAATGTGTTTTCTCCAACCAACAATCCAAAACCGAAAGATATTCAGTTTCATATTAGACAAAGAAAACTAGGTCATGTTTGGCTTTTTTGCTGAAAAAAAATACTTAAACAATAAATTGATTATCAAAACAGATTCTAAATAATTTTCTGTAGATCAGTTAATTGATTAAACAGCTATCTTATTGCTTTTTCATATTTATTCCATGCTATCTGCCTTGATAACATAATCGTGCATCCATAATGCAGGCAACTGTCAGTCTGTTAATTTCCTGTAAGGTTAAGTGACTTGGAAATTTCTGGTCAGTCGAGAGAACCTGGCTAGAGTTGAACATTTCACTGTCACTGGATATCAACAGTCAATTAAATTTATATACTAGGCTTTAAAAGAATCATTTAACATAATGAAAATACAGAAAAATTTGAGCCACTTAAATATAATTCATTTTGAGATTAGTTAGATTAGTTCTGACATCAATCTCAGAATCCAGTGAAAAAGATAGTTAAAGGTAGTTTCATCTCTGAATTATTACAGGCAGCACACACCGGAGGTGTCTGATGCGCATCAAAGCATCCATGCCATTGTTGACTCATCTAAATACACCCCTGTCCTATTTCCGGGCTTCTTAGCATCAACATGCAAACTCTAGTGCTCAAAAAAAGAAGAAAATTTGAAACTATGCTCCCTTCAGACATTGCACAAGCTTTATTTGATGGGTTTGACCATTTTTGAAAACATCAGTGTACACACAACTCAAAAGATTAACACACCTCTTATTTCTTGTGAAGGTTCATTGGAGAACAGCTTCTTATCTTGTAATCGAATTCTAAATAAATAAATAGGATTGTAACATACTGTTCCTAAATTCAAGACAGTTATTGACTTATTACAAAGAAGACTTGCTTGCTGACCTTGTCAGTTGTCTGCAGGAAGGCACAAGTAGAATAATTTTCATGGACTTTCTCAAAGACAAAGACAAAGTAAACATCAACCCACCTAAGGCACTATTAATGTCAATTCTGAGAGCTAGGAATTTCACAGATTTTGAGTTTAATTTTGTATATCTGACAATAAAGTCAGTATTATGTAATCATAGTCTAAATTTGGAGAATAAAGTCAGAATTCTGACTTAAATGCTAGAGTACTGTGAATGTCACATTTTTAACTTTATTCTCAGAAGTCTGATTTTATTCTCCTAATTCTGACTTTTCTGTTTCTCTCACTGGTTTAAATCTTGGAAATATTGTTTTTTTCATGTGGTCCTATTTCTCATCTTTGTGAAATACAACACCAAAGCAGCAAAGAAACACACAATCTGCCAGTTAAAAGCTTTGTGCACAAGACCACTATGTAATCAAGGCCTCTGGCATCCCACAGTTGCCTTTTTCACTGTAACCACAGATGTTATTTTTGCTCTCTGAGTTTTGATCACCACTGTTGCTGATCTGATTTCACTAGGTTTAGTTACCTCTGTAACCTGCGTGTGCACTCACTGGTGTGTAGTGTCAGTAAACAAAGAGCAAATCTGCATTAAGTTTGCAATCCATTGCAGTTTCCCTTCTTTTTATGTATAGTGTTGTCTTTAGCTTCGAGTAAGGGTGAGAAAACAGATGGAGTCAAATAGCATTTTTTGAAGGGCATGGTGTAGTCTACCATGATCACATCCACTTTAGCCTCACAGCAGGGAATAAGGGTGACCCCAGACAGCGAGCAGCCACTCCCAGCTACCTCCAGTCCTACCAGCCTGTACACCACTGGCTGCTGCTATCACTATCCACCTAGTATAATATCATCAAACAGCTAAATAGAGCAGCTTGTATCTTATATACACTCACCGAGCACTTTATTAGGAACACCATACTAATACTGGGAAGGGCCTCCTTTTTCTCTAAAAACGGCCTCAGTTTTTTGTGGCATGGAATACACAAGATGTTGGAAACATTCTTTTGAGATTCTGGTCCTTATTGACATGATTCAGGTTCTGGTGAGTGGGGAGGCCACTGAAGTTCACTGAACTCATTGTCATGTTCATGAAACCAGTTTGAGACGACTTCTGCTTTGTGACACTGAGCATTACCATGCTGGAAGGAGCATTTAGAAGATTGATAAATTGTAACCACAAAGGGATGCACATCGTCAGCAACAATACTCAGATAGGCTGTGGCATTCAGACCAGGATTAATTGGAATTAAGGGGCCCAAAGTGTGCCAAGAAAACATTCCCCACACCATTACACCATCACCACCAGCCTAGACTGTTGACACAAGGCAGGTGGGTTCCATGGATTCATGCCTTTGATGCCTACTTCTGACCCTACCATCTGCGTGCCTTAGCAAAAAATCCAGATTCATCAGACCAGGATATGTTTTTCCAGTCCTTCTGCTGTTGTAGTCTATTGACCTCAAAGTTGGACATGTTGTGCATTCTGAGATGCTTTTCTGCTCGCCACAGTTGTAAAGAGGGGTTAACTGAGTTACTGTAGCCTTTCTGTAAGCTCGAACCAGTCTGGACATTGTACTTTGACCGCCTTCATCAACAAGGTGTTTCCATCCACAGAACTGCTGCTCACTCACTATTCGCATCATTCTGAGTAAACTCTAGAGATCGTTGTGCGTGAAAATTGAAGGAAATCAGCAGTTTCAGAAATACTCAAATCAGACCACCTGGCACCAACAATCATGCCAGTCAAAGTCACTGAGATCACATTTTTTCCCCATTCTGATGTTTGATGTGAACATTAATTGAAGCTCTTGACTTAATAATTTGTATGATCTTATGCATTGCATTGTTGCCACATGATTGGTTTATTGGATAATTGCAATAAGCAGGTGTACAGGTGTTCCTAATAAACTGCTCAGTGAGTGTAGATCAAAAGGTTAGCAATAGGACAAAATTAATGCAGCAAGTTTACTAACTAGTAATCCTTATTTTCCCAGACCATATAATCAGAATTTGAAGCTTGCGTTGCTCAACGATCATTTCTCTTCATTGATCTGCCTGTTCTCTGCTGGTGAATAGGTGTAAAACAGTAACAGTAGATATAGTAAACTCAGCTCCCTTATTGTTTCCCTTGCTGTAGTTTCTGTGGTTGCTCACGGCAAGCTGCAGCGAAAAGTCGAAAAGGTTGATCCATCATAACTCAGAATGCAGCGACATAGAGCTGTGCGTGTTCATGACACACATGGATTTGTTTGTACTGAATTAGATGTCTGCATAGACTGTCATATTCCTACATTTTTGTCAGGATGTCTGGTCCACATGTACTGTCTGCAGGGTCAGAAATTTTATGCTGCATGTAAATGGTCCAACCGCCAACTAGTGTTATGCTTTTATTGTGAAACAGTTGTAAGACATGCAGTTTATTTGTCAGTGAGGCTAACTGAACTTTGTTAGCAGTGCTTTTGTTACTCATACAGTTGTGCTGTCAGACATTGCTCCTAAGATATCAATGGCATGCAAAGGTTTTGGAAGGCAATGACAAATGATCATGTCGATAATGGCATCAGATGAGCAAATGCTAACATAGGTCATTTTTAAACACACTGACGAATGAAGTAAATACTGTATATTGTCACTTAATTTGGAGGACTTGTTGGAACCAGCACATCATCATGGTAAACAACACCTTTTACCAGTCCTTCAAGTGCCATGGATAAATGGTTGTGATTGCTTATGACTTGACATGAGTATCCCCTTTGATTTTGAAAAATGTCCCAATAACTAAAGCAGTATAAATGTGTGTAGGTTTGTGCTTGCTTTTACCAACTTGAATATATACTGTTCAATTACTGCATGGAATGTTGTTAGATGTCTGTAAACTGGAACTGTGTGTCCCCGTCTTATCTTCAGTTATTGCCATACACAGCAGCCTGATTACTGAAGTGAGACAACCACCTTCTCCCTCTCTCTCTCTCTCTCTCTCGCTTGCTCTCTCTCTCTCTCGCTCTCTCTCTCTCTCTCTCCCTTATCTTCTCTCTATCTATCACATTCCTCCCTTTGATCAATGCCAGAGGCATGTGTGGTCAGAGCCAGTGTGTTTGGTTGTGTGTTTGCGAGCGTGCGACTGAGATTATGGACGTGTTATCATGTGTACTGTGTGTTAGTGTCGCGCGCATGTTTGTGTGCATACCAGATTTGCCATGCTTTGATCTCCCATGCAGTGTTGTCTTTGAACTGAAGAACTGTGTATGACAGAGTCTGGTGTTAAAGCTGCAAGGGCCTTCAGCTGATAAGACAGGAGTTACCATAGCTCTACAGTGACAGTGATAGGATTTGACTGAAACGAAGGGTAGAATGTTATTTGAATATATTATGATGATCATATATTAGCATTTTATTTTTATTTATTTGAAACTAAACTTTCAGGTGATAAATAGAACTATGTAATTGAAAATAGAAAATTTTGTTGACTTCAACTGTCACTTAAGTTGTTATTAAAATATAGTTAAGAGTTAAACTATCAGCCAGCTCTGGGGCAGGGTATGAATGCATTTTTGGTACTGACCACAAGTGTCTGCATCACAGAATATCAAAAACTGTTGAATATTTTGAAAGTTTGCATCAAATGTCTCAGATTTGGAATCCCTTTTTCTTCTGTGTGGTTTAATCAATAGTTCCTGATCTGAATTAAAATTTGACGTTACTGTTTTTTTGGTTGAGATTCTCATAGGTTGTTTCTATTTAGACAACATTTAAGATTTTACCAGTCCGGCTTCTTTTGTTAAATGAATAACAAGGCTTTATAGGAAAGCATGTTTATATTAATGGTTTCAGTATGGAAGTACTTTTTTTTTTTTTTTTGTCATTCCATGCTTTATTTCTAACACACTGATGATACAGGTGATAAACAGAGATAAAGTTCATTCAGCTTGGAAACTATGGAAGCTCATTCTTTACATTAACAAACAATATGTGTAAGGAAATAATCACTCAGAGGTGCACTTATTAGCTTTCAGAGGTTTCAACTGCATTTTATAGCCCCCATTAGCAAATTAAGTAGATGACTGTAAAAAAAGATCAAGAACGCCATTCACATCAGATAAGAAAGACCATCCTTAAACCAAGACAAGGGTTACAGTCTCTCTCCATATATTGTATGATGTATCAGTCGACCAAATTTCACACTTCATGTAATACTGGCCAGCAATACAGTTGCAGGGGTGAAATGTGGATCAAATAAAAGATTTTGTCGCCTTCTTGGTCCCCTCTTCCATGTTATGAACAGAGGATATGACATCCACCAGACAACTGTGTGCCAGCTGTTACACCACCTCATCCCATCCACCATTGTTCTGTAAATGCTTTGGGCTGAGGACATGTCACCTGACCAATCATGTCAATAGACAGGTTGGTGTTGGACCTTGGTGATGATTGGTTTTTAAAATAATGTATTGTTTTCAGTGCTGAAACATTACAAAGAAGTTTTGCTGGCAAATTTTTATCACCCATTTTCGTCCAAGGTTAGTCACTATGTATCATCAGCTTTGCATTGTTTCTAGGAAATCTGTGCATTTGAAGAATATTTTAAAAAAAAAATTTAAGATTAACAGGGTGCATCTGAACACACCTCAACAAATACTATGACAGGGAACAGCTGATGGTTTGTAGTTGACTTTGAAATGAATTGCTTGCTGTAAAAGATTAAGGTGTCTTTGCCAAATGCACATGTGTTAAAGTTACAAAAATCTTGATAAGGAGCAAAACAAAGTTCCAACAAAAACTTCAGTGAACATCAGATGCATGACCACAGTTGTTGCTTCTACCTGTCAAGTTGTTTCATGGGTCATTTCCATAAGACATGAATTCAACGTGTTACCCTTCACTCCTCTGTATGCAAATTAAATACAGTGGAAACCGCTTATAGTGATCACATCAGTCCAGGTCAAATTGATCACTTCAAGTGAATGATTCTTATAACCTTTTTTTTTCTTTTTCTTTACTTCTCATGCAGATTACAATCTAATTGATACATGTATATTTATTACATGAGTATAAAATAATGAAACAGACAGGTTCACTATTTACTGATTTAAAAAATAAAATAACATAAACTGTGCCATGGCCCCCTCCTACTCCAAGCTGAGTGTCGGGGTTTCCTCATTGATTGTTGCTCTTTCAGAATGATTTGGCGCAAATTGTTATTATTTCGTCATCAGGGGGGCGTTTAGAGGCTCGTTGCCAACTTAGCGCCTTTATTGCTAGAGTTACCGACCTTTAGCAGCTTTTCTTTGCAAAAGCACCTATCAAAAAATCTAGGGACTTTTTGGACAGACCTCAGCTACTTTCCATACAAGAGACTCGCCAGAATTGCCCAGCGAGCACGAGGTCGGGCTTTCCCTCCACCGGCAAACCTCTTTCTGGTCTCATTCAAATGACCCCATGGCAGTTGACATAGATTTGAATGAGCTTCTAACTTTCTCTTGGAGTTATCATTTTACAGGTAAATATAGCAGAAATCACAGTAGAGCCGTTGTCTTAAAAGTGTGGGGATTTTGTCAGACGACATCACAGTTATAATATCAGGATATTAGCAGTGCAGAGCAGCAGCTTTGAAATGGCTTGGAAGTGACTGCTGGTTAACATGTAGTCTTGATGGGTCGTGTTTCAGTCACTATTTCATACTCGTTCCATTGTCTGACAACCGAAACAGAAAAACATGTAAATGAGAATAGCTTCATTGGGAATTCGGCTGTATTAAATTACTGTATATATGAGCACAGACAGTAGGAGAGAAGCAAACAGATAAAGGGCGGTCCAGCCATATACTAGGTTTTGACCTAGGCCTGTTGATCCATATGAGCGGTTGATCATTGTAACCGTGATTACTGTACCAGCAGATGAACTACGGTCCAGACCTTAAGTATTGGGACATTTAGGTATTTATTGTTGTTCAGGCTCTGAGCTTCAGCAAATTCAATTTGAAATAAAATGATAGATACTACTTTTAAGTTCCCAATTTTCAGCTTCAATTTGAGTAGGTTTACATCAGTATACAAACCACTGTGTGTGAGATATGAGCCCTGGTTCAATAGTGCCCAAGTTGCAAAGATCAAAAGTAATTGGACACTGTGTGTCATATCAGTGTTACTTCATGCACAAAAAGAGCTACCACATGGCTCAGAGTTGACTGAGTTGAGTTGAGAGCTGTCTTTTAGATTGAGTAGGAGTTGTATGTCAATATGAGGAATGAAGAGGTGACCATGCAAGTGAAGAAGATAGTAAAGAGGCTCAAAAAAAGCATAATCTATCAGAGAGATGTCAGAGCTAGTTGGTTTGCCAAGAACAGTTGGGTACATTCAGAAAAAAAAAAAAGGAGGTGCGCACAGGAAAACTAGAAAATGGCAAACGACCTGGTAGACCAAGGAGCACTAGTCCTGTGGATGAGCAGAAAATCATTTGCATGGTGAAGAAAACCCCCTTATGTCTGCACAGCAAGTCAAGCATGCTCTCCATGATGTAGACATACATGTTTCCTTGTCAACAAACAAGGGAAGACTTCATGACCATAACCGCAGAGGATTCACCACAAGATGCAAACCCCTGGTAAACCTCAAAACAGAAAGGCCAGGCTGCAGTTCACAAAAACACAAAAAGAAACCGTTGTGTTCTGGATCAGAACTCTGTTATCCCCTTTCCACCAACACAAACCTAGTGCTAGTTCTGGGCTGGTGCTAGTTCCGGTTCAGAGTTGGTTCAACTTGCGAACCTTCTAAGAACCGATTTGCTTTTCCAGGGGCTAGAGAGCCACCATAGAGCCGCGTCATTACATCACGGTATAAGCCTGTATAAGTCTCTGCTTTCCCAGCAACGCTAACGCCAAGCTGGGTGTCTTGGCCAGGACTAGCTAGAATAGCTCACCTGCTATCAGCAGCACAGCTGCTTGCAACGCTGATATTTTGGCCTGACTTTCAGACGTTTGGGGTCTGACGCCTGTCCATCATCAGTTTTAGAAGGATTTATAACACTTGTTGGAAAGCTTTTATTGTGCTTAATAAAATGAGTTGTAAACCTGTCTCTCCTCTGCATCACTCCGTGTGTCTGGGGAGGGGCTGAGAAACAAACACGGTAAAACAGAAGGCAGAGGAGAGAAGAGAAATGCATTCGTAAATGACAGCAGAACACAGTAGAGACTCTCATACTGAGTTGAAATGAAAGTGTTTCATTTCAACTGTGGTTTCTTGGGTGTCCCACTGTGTAAGCAGTTCTTGGTTCTAGACTAGCAAAGTGTTGGTGTTGCTCTCAGACCAGATTTCCAGACCAAGAGCCAGTGTTTTGGCTGTCGAAACGCAAAGAACTGGTTTGAGATTAGGCACCGGCTCCGGACCAGCCCTTGAACTGCCTCGGTGGAAAAGGGGTATGTGATGTGTCATACTTCCTGATGCTACAAGTCACCCATAGGTATCTGAAGAGATAAGTCCTATCCTGGATTTGGTTCTACCACTCACCACCATTTAGGCAACAAAATCCATGTTTGGTCAAAGGTGAGGGAACTTCGATAGAGCACAAGTGAGACAAGCTATTGGCTACCACCATAAATGAGGAGTTTGATTCCGAAACCACTACCAAGATAAACACAAAAGAAAAATAAACTATTGAGACTTTTTAAGGTCAATATAGAATTTTTTTCTGTGAAATCTGTGCTGGAGACAGCAATGGCTGACCTTTTTCCCTCTAAATGTGGGGTGGCATTCTGAGACTGAGGCATTCATTTTGTGTCAGAAGCACTTGGGAGTTGGAGTCCCAGACTCCCAGAGTGCTACTTTATGTCTTAAGGCAGAGAGCTAACACCTAGGCACTTAGCTCCATAGCATATCTCCCTCCTCCTTTCGCACCCTTTGCGCAAGTGGCATCACACTGGAAGAAGAGGTGGGATCACAGTCTCAGAGGTGTTGCTGGACCTGTCCACAGCATCAGAGCGTGCGTGTTCCAGTGTGCATGTGTTGCTTGTTGTCCGTATTTGCTTTAATACATGTACTAGCTTCATTTTATTCATGTACTGTTCTGAAAGTTTTTGCCCAAATTTAGTATCTTTAAGTTTAACATTGATAATGCCAAATAAAGTATTTCCTACATTTTCCACAGAATAGTTTTCTGTTGGAGTACCCTCTAAAGCTTTTAAACCAACCTTTTTTAAAACAAAAAAAACCCTTTTTTTTGTAGTTTTGGCCATCATATATATCAGTTAAGATAACATTATATTCAGCAAAGTTATGGCTGAGATCTGGAAAGGTAAACAACATTGCTACAATGTCTGTCAGGACAAGATACGAGCAGTCAGACGATCAGACTGGTTGTAAACAAGCCAGTAGTATACAGTTCTAAATCATTTCATTTGGAGGTAAAAATTAAAGTGCACACACTCAAAATGTCAGTAATTATCCTTCACTGCACAGAGTTTTCCTATACTGTATGGTGTGTCAAAGTTGAACCAGAAAGTCAGCCTGTAAATAGCTATAAATGTGATAGCTGATAATAGTTGGGTAGTAATTTTACAGTTCATCCTCCATTTTCTCTTCCAAATATATTTGATTGTCTGACTTTTTGGGTTTCTTGCCTTGCTGGACTTCTTTTAGGCCATGTTGCTATGTTACCTTTTGCTGTTTTTACCTTTTTACAAAACCTTTATAAAATTTATCATGAGTGGAATATAGTGAAGCACTCTATCAATTTCTGCTCAAGATAGGTGCTCTACAAATTAGAGGTCTTCCAAAATTGACCCATGGAAAACCTACCTGAACCTGATGTGCATAAATTAATTTTCAAAAAACAGCCTGATCTGAAAGAGACCGGAGTGCAGTTAGATCAAATCTAAATAGACAAGAGAATAATTGGGCTCAATTCAATGCTGCTGATCCTGAACAGACCCAAATAGAAAGAGAACACAAACACTGGCAACAGCTTGATGCCACACCAACAGATAGTAAATCTGCCTGGAATGGATCGGGGTATTACACATATTGACGCACAGACCAGAGACCCATTGTAATATAGTGTTCCGCTACCATACCCAGTTATACAAAATATAATTTGGAGCCAGAGCAACTCAGGCCCCAGGTCAGTTCTTAGTTTCAAGGAACTGTGTGGACCTTATTTTATTATTTTTTTAAATTTTCATTCATTTTAATTGAATTTGAATTTTTTTCTAATTTTAATCTTACAATCTTTTCAGTGTAATTTCTCAATTTGATCTTCTGACCTGGTTACCTCCCAACTCATCTGCTCTTTCAAAAATTACAGACTTTCCTGTAAATAAGATACAGGGCAATGCTCTTATACTCTAGGAAGATTTGATTTTATCCTGTTCCTGCCTGAATTTGTTTGTTAGCATGTGCAGAAAAGTTCTTGTTTCCTCAAAAAGTCTCTGTTTCCTCGAAGTGGAGAAAGAGTTCAGAAGTTGAAGGTCAGCTATTGGTCATGTCCAAAAGGCACACACTCTTAGTCTTATGGCAAACACAGTCATACAGCTGAGCTGGTTCACTGGTAAGCAGGGGCTGTAAAAGCACTCTCATGCACACTCAAACAAACACACACATAAGTTTGCACGCAAAGTTAAGGACAGCTTGTCCTGGAGCGCTGCAGTATAGGCTAATGGCTTTCACAGGAGGAGTTGCAATCAGGTAGCATGTCTTCTCCATTATACCTTGCCTGCTGCTTAAGTGCAAAAATCTGCATCGTATTTCTTTTTTTTCCTTATGTGAGATAAGGAAAAACAAAACCTTCAGACTGCCAAAGTTGGCTCTGCGTGTACATATTCTGTACCAATTACATTTATTTGTTTTTATTTTATTCCTCATACCAACACAATAGGATATTGTACGTTGTATCTGTAGAGCTAACCATAACAGGTTTAAAAAAAAAAATTCTACTGCTTGTTTGTCTACTGCAATGGCCAAAGCCATCCTCAGGAAACATGAATTATTGAAATTATCATGTACTAGCCAATATGACATATGACATATGGTATATATGGGGCATATAGGAAAATATTTGGCTAATATACCTATTTTCATGACATTGTAGACGCATTCAATTGCTTTATACTGTACCACAACAAAAAGCTCACTGTTACATGATCGTTTTTAGAAAAGATTAGACACATTTCCTCATTTATTTTTACGTTTTTAACCCAAAATACAAAGTGCATTTCAGATTTACATCTACACTTACTATCACTTGTGCCTCTATTGACCCATTAAGGAAAATCAGCTTTAGGTTCTCAACTGACTGGCCAAAGGGACCTTTAGTATTATGCAGTGCTGTAAATATAAGTAAATTCCTTTCAGTGTTTATTTCAGAGTATTAGCAGAGCAACTCTTGATTCACAGGACCGGGAGAATCACACTAATCTTCAGTGTTTTCCCTCAGTGGCAAGCTCGCGGCACAGCCTTTAGTGCCTCTTAGCAGAGTAGAGTTCTGCCAAGACTGATGATGGTTACAGACAGAACTTTATCTGAGTCAAAGCAGCATCTGTCTGAGTGTGTGTGTGTGTGTGTGTGTGTGTGTGTGTGTGTGTGTGTGTGTGTGTGTGTGTGTGTGTGTGTGTGTGTGTGTGTGTGTGTGTGTGTGTGTGTGTGTGTGTGTGTGTAAGGGGGCTGATAGCCTAGACAGCTTTGATCCCAAGGCCTTGTCATGTTTATGGGGGTGTTGAGAAGGGTAAGCCAGGCCAAAGGAACAGGTCACAGACTATCAAGGCAACATGTGTGTAAGGTTGATAGTATGCGTGTGTGTGTGTGTGTGTGTGTCCATGCATCCTTGGTTGTCTTTATTGCCTCTTGTACATGCTTGTACTCACACACAAAAACATTAATCAGAATATTTTTAGCAGTTTTCAAAAGGCTTTAAAAGCTTTCTAATTAAATACAAACCATTTTAGGTCATCTACAAATAAGACTTGTTTACAAAGGTCTATCAGCCTAAGTAACAAAATGTTGCCTCAGAGGAGATGGTTGCTTCATCTGCAGTATCTCAGATTTACTCAAGTATTTAAAATTAACTTCAAGACATTGACTTGAAAGCTTGTCTAAAGGTATATGGTCGGTTATTGAACGTCAGTACTTTTTGAGCATTGACCAAATGTGTCTGCAGCACACAGTATCAGAAATTATCAGGAATTGAAAGTTAGCATAGAATTCGTGGTGATACTCTTAAGGTTTGTTCAGACTGGACACAAAGTGAATGTTGAAAGTGGCACAATTACATGTAAAGTCGATGCAAGTAAATACAAATAGATTTAAGTTTACCCTAAACCGCACAAAGTGAGGTCAATGCATGATGTGTAAGTTCAAAATGCTTAAACAAGCATGAAAAATGTATCCTTTTCACCAGGCTTTATGATTTAAATCCATGAACATACAGAAATAAAAACTAAAGGACAAGCTTAGGCACACTGCACACACAGTGCATGATACTGTGCGCTAGCAAGTGCATTTACAGCCTATGTCTATACAGTTGATATGATTTCTATTTTGAATAATTAAACATGGACAGCAACAACACTCCAGCTGTGAAGTTTTTGCAACTAGTGTCAAGCAAAAGTTTGCCCTTTTTGTGGAATAAAAAAATCATTTTTATATAAAACAGGGCTAGAGCTGTACAGAGGACACTGAGTTTATGTTCTTGGGAATATTTCTAGATGTTAAAATGAGTTTATATTCAATACACATACACACAAATTATATATGTTGGGGTTTTCAAGATTAATTTTTGTTATATTTTGGTCAAAATATCTTTTTTTTTCGGGCACAACTCTAAATAAATTACAGGGAGGGATTTATTATTATAATCAGTACCTGGCAGTGTAAAGAAACAACATTAAGACTTTAATATAGGGAAATAAAAATTTTGTTGAGGTAAAATGGAAAAATTAATTGAATATATAAAATGGTGTTAAGTTTTTGGGTGGGTGGGGTTGTGCTTGTAAAATTTGGGCTCATAATCTCAATATTTATAGATCTTGGTTACGGCCCTGTTAGTTAACCAGCTTATACAAAAATGGTTCCCAAAAAAATGTTTATATTCCTCTTAGTAAGGTGTTTAAAAAAGTATTTTTTGGTATCAGTACAAAAAAACAGGTATTGTATTGGGACCTGTACTGAAACATTTCAGGTGATACCAAGCCTTATGCAGAAAATAACAAATTAGAAAAAGTTTGGCAATCAAAAGCTTTTAAAGTGGTTTAGATTTCTGTTTCATAGGTGAGATCTACAATGACCTTGTAAAGTAGTTAGTCCCTCACTACAGCCTAATGTAATTACTAACACTGTAACTACCTGGCTTCTTCACAGCCCCCCAGATCTCAACCCCTGGCCCCCACCAACACACACACACACACACGCACACACACACCACTTTCAACTGGACTTGGACTTAACATAAAAAGCTTGCTTACCAAAACTCTCCCCTCTTTCCAGACACAATGTGACACAACACCTTCAGTGAGTAGTTTTAGTGTAGAAAGCTGTACTGTATGCGATGTTGACTGAAGGCTAAAGGAGGTAATAGGCTTACATGTCAGGCCCACTGGTTAGCTCCTTCTAGTCAAACAAAGAGCGATTATCCCACTTTTTAACAGAGAGGATGGAATGCGCTGTGCTGTAAACAACCATTCAGCAGAAAAAGGGTCAGGATAAGTTGTTGTTACGTGATTGTGGAATGTGTATAAGAAGGTGTGTGCATTTTCTATCTTTGTGAGGGCCTCACAAGTGCAGTGCATCTACATGTGTTTCTGTGAGTGTGTGTGTTTGTGTTCAGTCGAGGGTGAGCAGCCATGCATGGCGCCGAAGCCTCCTTATTCTTGAATTCCTGGTAAAGATGCTTATTTGAGCCCCTCTTCACATGTGTGTGTTTTTGTGTGGGTGTGCATTCTGTGTGAACTGACTAAAGCTGCCCTTTAGCCCATGGCAGTCTCTCTTCTCTCTCTTCTTACTCTTGAGTGGCCACACATTAAGAGGCCAGATCCACTCAGCGCAGGGGAAGACAAGGACACTAGTGAAGACACAACGGCCTCTTCTTTTGCATTAGCTGTGTTTCCATACAAGGTGCTACATTTACCATTTTTAACAGTTTGCCCTTCAAACTGGTATTACGGGTGTAATTTACAATGTTGGAAGTGTTTTGTTTTTTCCATTTCTCTCCTTATTCCATTGTCAGAAACGGAAAGTTGTGGCTTCATTGTAGTGAAAGAGCAGCCACCTTTCCTTGTTTTGTCCTGTAAAGCAGTGCAGACAAATCAGATGAAACCTTGGTGGTTTACAGATGAGTGTTGTGGTTTCAAAAGTTGGATTGTGGTAATGACTTAAAATTTTGCATTAAGTACCTTTTAAATTACCATATCAGTGTTTTTTGCAATTTCTTGCTCCTTAACTGCAAATTATATCTACTTATTTGTGTTGACCATTTTCAAATCCAAGCTGTGCAGTTTTAGATTTTCAGATGTATTTTTCCTACCATTCCATGCAGCCATTGTTTTCCATTAATTTTCCTGCTGTATAAAAATCAAATGAGAGACTCTTGAAACTTGCTTAGGTTCTGCAGTCCACAGTGGACATCAAGCCTGTCTTCAGTAACTTGATCACTATGGTATAAAGCAGCACAAGCTTTCGGAACCAACATGTAGTTATTCTGCATTACCACTCCATAAAAATTTCATTTTTACAAAAATGAATTACTGACTTATTCGTAGCTGTGATGAATTAACTCAGGGAAGTTTGCTTAAATATTTTCATCATATGGAAAGGCATGGACACCTTGGTTTGCCTTGTAATTGGCAAAAATATATGTATACAAAAATCAGCCTTTTTATTTATGTGTTGCTCACTCTGTGAAGTATATGCTTCTGTGTTGCTTCTTAGATAAGTACCTGATAATGTTGTCCTGCTTAGATATCTGCATAAATATTTTGCATTTTTTTAGGTTCTGTGCAGGCTGTGTACTGCATGCTTCAAACGAAAAAGTACACTAATATTTTAATATCATACAATACCGTATACAATAGAAAGTAAGACACATTAAAAAAAACTGGAACAGAATATCATTCTATGCCTCTCTTGATATAAGGCCACTGAGAACATTCTGTATGGAACAACTTGTTGTGGTTCTGGCTAGTCACTGTTAGTATTTTCTTAAAAAGAGCCCAAAATGTCCTACAAATGGTCCTAAATGCAGCACATGATCAAAAGAATTAAAAACAAAAAACATTGTTAACATTGTCTTGAAAAGAGTTAGGATATGTGTAAAAGCAATAAAAGACAACATATGTACTTATTTGACATGAGTGTTTCAGTACTTAAAATCAGACGATCACTCATTTATGCTTGAATATCATGATTTAACAAGCCTCTGTGTGTGTGTGTGTGTGTGTGTGTGTGTGTGTGTGTGTGTGTGTGTGTGTGTGTGTGTGTGTGTGTGTGTGTGTGTGTGTGTGTGTGTGTGTGTGTGTGTGTGTATCTGAAGGCAGTGTTCAACTTTGCTGTCATGTGATGACTTCATGTCATCAGGCCAGAGGGTCTAATGTCCAGCCTGTCTCCATCTGCAAATGCACACATACACACACACAAACACAGACACACACACATCCCTCTAATGTGCCATTGTCAGTTTACTTTTTTAATGTGTGAATGCATTTTGACATTATGAACTAGCCTCTCAGTCACTGCATCACAGCACTAGTTTACTATCAAGTGCAAAGAGATGAATATGTGTGTCTGTCAATCTGCATGAGTGGAGTAACTTTACATAAGTTTAGATACAGGACATCAACACAGTGGTTAATATGCACATGTTTGAGGATCTTCTTGGTAGTGTCTGGTTGGTGGCACTATGGCTAAGGGTAAAAAGAGGAAGAAGAGCCTCCCTCTGTCTCTGTTTTTCTCCTATTGGCTGAAGAGTCTGGAAATGAAATGTGATCCTCAGAGTGAAACATCAAACAGTTAGCAGCTGCTGGGCTGTCAGGTCACCGAACGGTCAGAGGATGGACCACAGCCTCCTGTGTGTGTGTCTCTGTAAGTGTGTCTGGGGTTACACGCATGCGTGCTTGGGTGTATGTCTCCATCAGTTTGAAGGTCTTTCATTCTGTTTTGCATGTTTGATACGTTCTTTTATGAATGCAGCTTATGTGTTTCGTTGACTTTCACCCACTGTACCATATAACTTTTTTGTATATGTGCATGTTTACATGTCCAACCTGTAAACACCACCTTTGTTTGGCACACGGATAAATCCCTGCCGTCATCACATAGCATATATCTCTTCACAGACTGGGGCTAGCTGCTAGCTTAGCAGTGGTCGAAGAGGAGAAAGATGAAGGCAGTCAGGGCGTCTGGTCTGGACAACGGGGAGGGAGGCGATGAAATGCTGTTGGGAATTGGGGGGTGCAGGGCCGGAGTTGGGGTATCAGGGGCATCTGTCTTATTTTTGGCATGTGGAATGGGTCAGTAACCGTGTAGGCAGGCAAGCTGAATGGCTGGCCTAGCCCAGCCAAAGCAGATGGTGGGGGGAGGGGAGTCACAGCAAGGCCATTCCTGTGTTATCTATGCCACATGTACATGACATTCTGACAGCAAAGTTAGATCTATACGTGTTCATCCCCCACAGGCAATGGGCAGTAGAAATAAGTAGTTTTTCTTTCTTTTCTTGCTTTTGACATCTGTGTTTCCATCTTTGGTGCTGAGAACTAAAGAGTTTCGTATTGCACTCACAGAGCCCAAATGTCAATCAAGCACTAAGGTCAGTAGTGTGATTTTAAGTGTCGGAGGCAATTTTAAAGGAGTACTGCATGAAGGTCTATCACATTAACCTCCACACCCTTAAACTCAAATTATACTTTCCGTGTTTGTGTAGCCATAAGTATCTGCATGATGTAAACGTCTGCATCTACCCATGTACACAAGGATCTGCACAGACACCTTTGCTGTCCAAAATCTATTACCACACGGACCGTACAAATGGAATGTTCACACCGCAGGCTGTGTGTGTTTGCGTGCGTGTGTGCGTGCGTGCGTGCGTGCGTGCGTGCGTGCGTGTGTGTTTATTTAAACTGCTAACTAGTTTTAATGTTGTGGCTGATCAATGTATGTCCGCCTTTGCAGACTCCCAGTGTAGTATAAACTGAACCATGAGTGTGTCTTTGTCTGTTTTGGAATATATCAGGGCCTTTACTTTTTTCCCTGACTACATAGAGGACAGACTTCTTCCTAGACTGGAACTTAACAGTGCCATTAGAAATAAAATGTGCTGCGAAACTGTCAAATATGTACTTCTTCGGAAGACTAGAATAAACATCCAGTAAGTACAGTAGGAATAGGAAAATAAAACAGTAATGACCTGACAGGACATGACATGACATCCGTGTTACCAATGTATATCTATTTTTAACTGGATAAAATCAGGATAGTTTCAAAGAGGTAAAAAAGCAACGAATGAGTTCTACAGTCTACAGCCCGGTGTTAAGGATCCTGTGATTTGAAGTATCAAAGAAGATCAGGAAGAAGTCAAAAATATTTTGTAATGTGGGAGATATCTCAAATGCAGTGTTTTAGCAGTTTTGTTGCTTATATTAGCAAAAGTCGCATGCTGAAATCGAATAGCAGGCTTGAATGTGGCATTTAAACTGGCTATTCCTGTGCGGCCAATAAGCTTTCCTGTGGACTTTCCTGTTGGGCCTCCTGTTAGCCCCTCCTGCTAAGCTAAAGCTACTCCTCATTAACCCTGCTGTTAGCGCTACAGGCTGACCTCCAGGGTAAGAGGAAGCTTATCAACTCTCAGGTTTGGCTCTGAGACCACCTGTCTAGGCTACATTGTCATCGGAAGCCCTGTGTGTCAAGAGTATTTGTTTTTGTCTTTTTTCCATTTACAGATGATAACTGAGAGAGGTTTGTATGGTTGTACACTTTCATGAATTCATGCCCACCTCCCCCATACTAATCAGGATTAAAATCTTGGCAGGTCCTCATTTATTTTGTCTTTTTTGTTGTCTTTTGCAGTAGTTAATCTGTTGCCCCAGGTAATAATCTGCCCTACAGTCAGATAAAAAAAAAATCACACAGAAGGGAGAGAAACAAGGCTGAACCTGAATATGAAAACAGCTGGACAGGCAGCCGTACGGCGACCTTGGAAAGTGGGTCTGTATAAAGCATTACAAAAGCCCTGGGAGACACTCAGCCAATACATAAAGGGCACTGTCTGCTCATCTTCTCTCCTCCTCTTCCTCCTTCCTTCCTCCTCACCCCTTTCTCCAGACTACTCTCTTTTTATATTCCTCCCGAGGTTATTCTCTTCCTGTTCTACAAGTCTGCTGTCTGTTTCTTCATTCACTCTTTTGTTCAGATTTTTTTTTTTTTAAACATTCCTTTTCAAGTGATCCAACCTAGTTTTTTACTAAAACCCACAATGCTGATGCTAAATGCTGAAAGATCCATCAAATATTGATGAACAGGTGAATACTGTAGGGGGAAAATATCCTACATATACTTCAAATGCTATTTAATGGACTTACACATAGAACTGAGCTAATATTTCATTTAAAAAAAAAAAAAAAATTTGATATCATAAAACATTTTTATTCATTGTTATTTTACAGTGAATGACTAGTTAGCTACATTTTCACAGAGAAGTTATAAAAATGTACAAACCTTAAAACATTCTAGGTGTGTGGTTGGATGCTGTATGTAAGGTCATTTCTGACATTTAGGCTAGACAACCACTGGCAACCCTAGGTTTTGGTTCCAATTTATTCTGTCTCGTTACCAACAGTGTCAGTGTCAATGAGTATTGTGCACTGACTCAATGAGTATGAGTAAATGCACATCATATTTTTTCTTTTTAATCTTTGTTTTTATTGTATTCAGGATGTGATGTTTACATGGAACGCAAGCAACCTGATAATTCATATCTTTGCATGATTCTAACATTAACCACGATTCTGCTCGTATTTTCAGGAGTGTCTTTGACTCTGCTACATCCCCCTCTACATCCTGTTATACTGCTACTACTACACCATCTTATAGTATGTTTTATAAAATTCAAAGAAAGAGTACCAGTGTGGCTCTGCTGTGGCAAAACCTTTAGACAGAATTTAGACATCCTCTTTGATGCCAGCATCAACAAAATAATAAAGTTCTACAGTTTTCAATCAAAAGCAGCACTTTAGAGGCAAAATGTCAGTGAAACTGACACAAAATATTTGTGTGCATTTTTTAACATAAAGAACCTCTCCCTACATTGCTAGTTCTCATATAATTAATTGAAAATACCGCCCACTGTTTCATTATTTTTGAATCTGCTGGTCAGTCTTCACAACATCTGGTTTTATAGCCACTATCTGTCCATGGCTGGATTGGCTGCAATCTTGGTCCTGTTAAGGGATTTGGGACATCAATACTTTCACTTTCATTTCAGGGTATGGAACATTACATTGTTCATCAATATATATATACAAATATATATTTCCTCCTGTTCTTTGGTGTTCCTCCAGCCAATGTAGTTCCTTAAAGACAAAGTGACAAATATATTGATGCTTACTCAGTAAAAAGTATAAATGCAACCAACAATCATTTTAATTATTGTTTTATCTGTAGATTATTTTCTTGATTGACTGTTTGGTCTACAGAATGTCATTAAAATAATGGAAAATGCTTATTATAATTCCTCACAGCCCAAGAAGATGTATTCAGATATCTTTTTTTATTCAGTCAACAGTGGAAAACCCAAGATTATTCAATTTACTTTCATATAAAAGAAAGAAAGACATCAAATCCTCACATCTGAAAAGCTTGAACCAGCAAAATTTTGGCATTTTTGCTTGAAAAATTGCTAGAACTATTAATTGACTAAAATTTATTAATTAATTGAATTAGTTTATTAATTTTATGTTGATTGACTAATTATTTAATCGACTAATTTTTGCAGCTCTGGTATAAAGTATTTATTATTGTTCAGAACGTCAAAAAGATGTTCAATAGTGTGCCGTGAATTTCATTTATAGAAAATTTTTATTTAATTTCATCCTTTTTTTACCTGATTCACCAAGTATACTGTGTATATTTTCTATTAGTTCAAAAGAACAATATGGCCTAAAACTGACCAATCCAATCAAAACACGCACTTCTACTTCTGCACGATGCAAAGTAGCAGAAAATTGTTCATTAATCGTCCGGATATCTTCTCCAGTCTTATGTGTGCAAGTGCATTATGGAGACATCTCGGCGGCAGTCAGCCAACTTCGAAGTCGATGGCATTCCTTTGTCAGGCAAGCCTTCAGACACTGGCAGCCTCCTCAAGAGACACTCTCACCCCCTTAGACAAACTTTAATTAACTCCTCAGTACAAGTCTGAATCTCCAAGCTTAACCTTTGACACACTGCCTTACCTGAGCACCGCCTCTACAAGTGCCCCCCAGTGACAGACAAAGGCTGCATAAAGACAAGATTAGCTGCTTGCCATTGTCTTTTCTGCTCGTCTTATTGGAAAGGTCTTCAGGGCTCCTAGCCCAAAAGGCTATTCAGCAGGTCAGAATCAAGCACTTGAGCTTTCAGACAGGAGGCCAAGGGCCAGCTGGTAGTCCGCTTGTAGTTAGCAGTGTCTCAGAGATTTTGGACCTAACCTTGTAAAACCTCTCATGGTGAATAGAAGTTGAATTATGTTGGGCAAATCCCTTGTTTGGAGTTGAGAGTTGTGTTAGTGTCTTTGTGTGTGTGTGTGTGTGTGTGTGTGTGTGTGTGTGTGTGTGTGTGTGTGTGTGTGTGTGTGTGTGTGTGTGAGAGAGAGAGGATGAGGAAGAGAGAGAGAGAGAGAGAGCTCTGTCTGGCTCCGCCATGGCTGCCTGAAAGAGTTTTGGACTCTTGTATAATTGCTTGGACCTGACGCCGACCATACACCCTTCTCTCCCTCAAAAAACCATATCCGCTATATCAGCTTTATGTGAGTTTTTTTGTGCTTCTGCCTAAGTGTAAATGTACATCTGTCTGTGACCATGTGTGTGTGTTTGTGGTCAGGCAAACTATAGAGAAGAGCTGTAAAGCCTAGAAAGAAAGTCTCTTTGTGAGCTGTGTGCGTGTTTCCAAACTACTCCTGACCTTACTTAGGATCCACTCAGCTGACCAGAGTTTTGAGCGAGGTTGTGTATGAGTTTGTGACTCTGCGTGTATGTGTGTGCGTCAGCAGGGGAAGTGGCTTTAGGGGAGGCAGCTTTACAACTGACACTGACAAGTCGTTTGGCACTCCAAACCTTCCAGTCTCGCCACTGTCCTTGAAATTGGATCAACACGACAGGATATGTCTGCCTCTGTATGTGTGTGTGTGTGTGTGTGTGTGTGTGTGTGTGTGTGTGTGTGTGTGTGTGTGTGTGTGTGTGTGTGTGTGTGTGAGTGTGTGTGGGCGCATATGCATCTCGTGTCAGAATTTTCATGTCTCCTGAATCGCCCACCTATTTAAACCAGTATTTCACTCTTAAGTCAGCTCTACGTCCTACTTTCTACCATTGTCTTACTCCACAAATACAAAAAAACTTGAGTTATCCATCTGAGGTCAGTTGAGTGTTTCCTCTGCAATTACCAGATGCAATAGCATATGTACAGACTGAGTGTGTGTGTGTGTGTCTGAGTGTGTGTAACACCCATAAAACCAGGCCAGTCTTTTCCAAGCACTTACAGATAATCCCCACAATTAGCCACATAGGCTGCAGAGCACTTTGATCAGCACGGGGCAATGTGGAACTCCTCAAAGATATGCTCCTCTTCCATCATTATCTATCTCTCCTCCCAGTCACACTTTAGCAAACCGATACTACACACTGCATATGTTAGGAGGAGTAGGGTCAAACATTGGATCTCTCTTTCTTTATTTCCTCCTCTCTTTTTTTTTTGTACGATGAAACGTGGCCCTTTTAATGTCAGGCAGTTTGGGGTTTGTGATTACAGCATGTACGGCAGTTTGTTTATGGGTTGAGTTACTGTTGAGAGGCAAAGCCAGGCCACACAGATATTTGGGCAGGCAGAGAGGAGGAGAAGGCAAAGAGATGAAAGGAAACAAGGCCGAAAAAGAGAGAGAAAGAAAAGAGGGATGTGATGGGGCGATAGTAAGCAGAGCATTTTAGGAAAGGCAGTAAAAGAGGGATGTTTTGGACAGTATAGCCACTTGGATAAAGCCAACCTTGTCTCTTAAAATTAAGTTAATATACAACTAATTTGCATTCCCAAATATGTATTGTAGGAAACTGATGCCTCCTGTATTGTATCATTATATAAACCACAAAATGTTTAGGTTTAAAGTTTCTGCACAATGCTAACTGCCAACGCGATATTTCAAGTAGGTCTGAAGGTTTTTAAAATTTTCAAAAATATATCACTCACCATAAATGTCTCACTATAAATGTTAAACAGAAACTCAGATAATTACCTGGTGTTTATTCTTTTCTCATTCAAGTACATTTGGACCTTTGGTGGTTAGTGGAGACATGTTTCCGATTTCATATACATTACATTATGTGGTAATATATTTAGTAGTGCAACTATCCCTCTTCAAAGTACATTATCTCTGAGATGGAAAAATACACTACAGCCATGCATAACCATTTGATGCTTTTTCAGAATCATGTCTTACTTCTATATTGTTATATGGGAGGATGCCATCTGTATACTGCTAACTGGAGGATATGACTGCACATAGTGGTAGGGAGGAGAAGAATTTTTTTTTTCTTTTTTTGTGTGTTTTCACAAGAGGAGTCTTCTTGAACTCAGTTTTGTGCAAGATTGCCCACCTTTTGAATGCTGCTCTGCACTCTGATTTGGGTTGATTATGGCATGTCTAATTAAGCCACGTATTGAACCCAATTTTCAGACCACTTCATTCTTATTCTGAAAAATATATTTTTCACTCGGCTGAACTTAAAGCACAATTTTTATTAATGACTCATAAATGGAAGAAATACTGGAGCTGAGAAGTTGATGCAGTTTTATTACAGTAATAATGATCTCAGTTCCTTGTATTTGATACAATGCTGACTATCTGCACATAACATTCACTGTCAACTTATTTCTTTTGTTTGTTGATTTTTTTTTCTATAATATCCACTCCTTGCAACTAAACTCGGTTAAAGTTAAGGAAAGATCATACAATATTAAAAAAGACTCATCTGAGGCATGAAATAGGACATGTTGACTGTTATATTTAAAAACCATATGTTAATATTTTAAAACCATGATTTTTCCCTAACCTTAAGTGTTTCAGTAGATTTGAAACTAACAACAGGTGGAACACAAGACATAAACCCAAGTCTCTAGTGTCAAAGTCTTGTGCTTTGTCCTTCCACAGGCCACCCAAACCATGTCCCTCTGACTCTATGCAGTATGACACTGTGATTCTTGCTGGACTGGAAACAAATGTTGGTAGTAAGAATAATTCAGGCACAAAATTAGTAGTATGTCATTATATTTTTAAGGAGACAGGTTTAATAAAACACTGGAGAATAGCTGACAGGGTTCGAGAGAGGGACAAGCAGTAGCTGAGAAACTAAAGATTGCATGCGAAAGAAGAAATTAAAGAGAGATTATGTTTTCAATATAGTAATAACTGGAGTGAAGTGTGACTCAGTCAGGCTGGAAGTAAGGCATACACCGGATGTACCATTAACACATCTAAAAACAAACAGGCACATAAAAACACACACTCATGCTCACACACATAAATACACTTATGTACACTGGAATGTGCAAACTTCAACACCCACTCGGACATATGCGCACAGTTTAAGGAAAGCAACTTAACACACAAACCCATACACATGGACCATGCAGCAAGCCTTACCAGGGAATATGATGACTCAGTGATGACCCCACAACATCTCTCTCCTCTTTCACACTCCTCTCGTCTTTTTCTCAGCCCTCCTCCCTGGCCGTTCACATAACCCTCCCAACTCCAGAGGGGAAAGAAAAGGGAGATGAGAGTGGAGGAATGAGGGTGGGAGGGGAGGGATGAGAAATTACAAGGAGGGGGTACGATAGGGCAGACTGTGTGTATGTGTGAGTGTGCAGAAATAGCCCAGGGTAAACAGAAGCTAGCATGGGAACCTAACCATCTTAGTACTGTGCCACTGTCAGAAACCCCCGCCACCTCTCTGCACGTCCCCCCTTTTTTTTTTTTCCCGTCATCATCTCATTCTGCACTGTAACTGGTACCATATAGGCATGGTGGGGCTTTTCTATCATTTGTACCCTTGACCATGGTAAAACCTATACACATTGTTGGCAACTGTCATGTACCACATTGATACTACAGCTAAACTTCAGTAGAACAATTCACCTTCAACCATGGTATTGTTATGTAGTAAAATGTTTGTTATTACTAATATTAAAAAATATGACAAAAGAAATTTTAACTGCCGAGATAATACAGTTAATATCAGAAACGTTTTACAGTATAATAGTAAATGTAATTGTTAAGCTTTAAATGTAGTCCAATATTCCAAAATAGAAGAAGCACTGATTGTGATAAAAGACAAAGCAGGTGCTTGTGATACATGAGAAGGCTAAATAACATTAGCAAAAAGGGGAATCAGTTCCCAAAAAAGTCAGGGCACAGTCCTTTGTTTAAGTACAGACCATTATAAAAAAAACATTTATTATTGTGGCTATGTGATTTTTAAAAAAGGCATCAAGCTCCCATTTACAGTACACATCAATTATACTGTAAGTGGAGGTACACCAATAATAGCCTCAGTAAAAGAGTATTTTGCGTAATGGTCACTCAGTAATTCTGATCTTACTATGACCAGCCATGCGCAGTTAAGATATAATAGTTAAGATATGCAGCAGTCTTAAATCATAGAAATATAGTGGCTGTTCAACTGCAAGTTGAAACCACTGCATGGTTAGCATATTCTAAATCCTCTGTTCAGCAACAGCTATCATTAACCTCAACTTGTTCATTGTCAGGACACTCAACGGGGACAAACACACACTATCATAGAAGCGCCTTCAGTGTCTATGTTTCCAAATGCATACACCATTTCTGTTTTTTGTGTGTTTTTTCTATGAGTCTTTTAAGTCCCGTAGTCTGTCCTAGACTACACTTACTACCACACATACACGACAGCTTTCACAGCTCATTTAGCACATGATGAACTTGGCTACACAGATTATAGTAAGCAAGCATATTAACACACCACCAAATACATGCCTCCTCCACTATATACAGTATACAATGCAATAAGAAGACCAGTACTATCATAATTTGAATTTAATTACACTCACATTTACTTTTGCAGACTATAGTGTATGTATACTACTATGCTTATGTGTGTGGTCAAACATCTACACTGTGTCCTGCATGCAGCAGCATGAACCATTGCTAATTTCAGTGAGACAGGCCATCATTAAGCTGATCCTTTAGATGCAGTGACTACTGTACATCAGTTGACAGAGAGGGTGACAGACAGAGACAGGGGATATGGACAGAGTACCAAAGCCCTGGGAAAGGACAGATAAGGGAAGCAAGTGGCCGAACTCTGGGTCATTTGGCAAGGAGAGAGAGTCCAAGCTAGCTGGGCATAGCCTTGGGAAAAAGTAGGAATCCCCTGGAGGAAGGCAGCATTGACCCAGCAGGGAGAGACTAGTGGAGCCTGAGCAGGAGAGTGGTGAGCACTGCTGGGAACCGAGTCCCTAATGTCCTGCCAGGATGCTGCCTTCTCCCCCGACCCCATCTGGACACACGCACTGTAGCCCTCATCCTGCTTCAGGTCAGGGGCTTCTGGGCAACTTCCCACCAATTGAGTTCCCTACTTTTCCTCCCTCCATCAGAGAGATAGGGATCGATGAACATTAAAATTACACGGTGGCTGAACTCTAGCTGTCACTCTCTAACCCACATCTCTCCATCCTTCTTCCCTCGATCCATCTTGATCTTCTTGAGAAATACTGGGGTACTACTCTACAAAAGGCCATAATCACACTCACTGGTGTGGGGCATTCATGGAAAACTGAACTCACTAAAATGAGAAATCATTTGTTTGTGTCTGTATAGTTTGGTTTTCTGCAAATTTTAAACAATCTTTCAAAGGTGGGTGACAGATAACAAGAAAAACAAACATAAAGTGCCTTAGTAAGTTGTTAGGCCAACAGCTTCAGGATTTCTTGTCATGGATTTTCAAAGGCTGGGAACTGTAGTGGAGGGATTTACAGCATTCTTACAAAATATACAGTATTCCCTAATTTAGTGTTTTGATGATGGGGCCAGAGTGTTGTCGACACGTTGCTCCAAAGTCTCCTGTATGTGTTCAGTTAGATTGAGATGTAGTGACTGTGAAAGCCATAGGATATGATTAAAATAATTTTCGTCCTGATCAAACCATTCAGTGAGTCCCTGTGTCCTGTTTGGAAAAATCTGCATCATATGTTTCTCCACTCATTTATTCGGGTATTTCCTTTAAATTGTTACCCATCTATTCATTTTCTGTTTTTTTAATGTGTTCATATTTTTCTGATGTCTTACATATTACGTGGTTTTTGACATCTTTGTAATTTTCCCTTATCTCATAATGCTGAAGTTTCTCATCCTCGTGTGAAATATACCAACATATCAAGTTTTACATCCTTGATACGTTGGAATAAACGACAGATATAGTGGGCATGAGACCAGAAGGTCACCAGTTTGATCCCTGGATGGACAGGGTAAATCTGGATGGGGATAGGGAAGGAGCAGCACTTACCCCTCCATTTAACCGCCACCAAGGTGCCCTTTAGCAAGTCTCTTCACCTACAACCACTCCAGTGGCACTGGTCAGTGGCCAGCAGAACAGACTGTGGTTGTACTAGGCAACTTCCAACTGTGAAGTTATGTAACTATGCAATTAACAGGGCTTTGAGGTGAAAGCGTTGCACTGAACAAAACTTCCTGGGATAAATAAGAGTTAAAAAGGTTAAAGGTAGAAAGCTTAGAAATATGTGCTGTATAACGCTCACACATTTTCAGAATAGTCTTTTTTGTCTTCTGTCTATTTATTCCGTAGAATTCAACTGGACACATAGTGCTGAAATCATATATGTATATTTCTACCCCCTTTATCTTGTATTTCTTTAGTGTACTCTAGTAATTGTTGCTACCCTTCCCAGATTCCCCACTGGGATCATAGCAGTTTCAGGCAATCTAATCTTATCTAGTGTGTTTGCACTTGTGAAGGGTACGGTCCGTATTATCTGTGTGTTTACTGTCCTTGAGCCTGAACTGTGGATGAACCTGGTCAAATCTGTTTTTATGAGGTGGCCCATTTTCATTAAAATGGCTCCCCCCACCTTCACTCGTAATTAAAAGGCAGCGGGAGACTGGTGGTACCACCTCATATACCAGACCAGACAGTACCTGGCCTGGGGGTTAGCATAATGTTTACACACCCACATAGTTACCACACTGTCGGGGGTTCAAACAGTGACATTTAGAAAAATGATATTAATAATTTTGGATTGAAACTGCCCATGGATAATATTTTTAGGAGATAGTCAATACATTTTTGGACATTTTTATGCCAAAAGATTTCCTCATTGAGATATTGGATCAATCACAGTGTAAAGCACAAAAATACAACTACTATACCTTTTACATGCTGTATATTGTACAGTTTTTATGATCAACAATGCTACAGTACCATTTTCAAAACTGGGACTACTACATGAGCTTTACCAATCAGGAGAACATACTGCAATTTGACAGAATGGGCTTTAGTACATTCAGATTATGGAAAAATATTGAAAGCTTGTAAAAGTGCACAAATAATTTATACACAAAGAGATTTAAAAACTTCCTATGGTGATTGAATCTAGGTTATCCAAAAATGATCCCTTCTACAGTCTGCAGACTGGATTTCTCAGTCGCATGTGGGGTTATTTGACTGCTCAAGACTTATAAAATGTGAAGCACCAAGATGTCTTGAAATACCAAGAACAAGAGCAGCCTGAAGTGGTTCTTTACTACCATCCATCCACCCTGAACAAATGCTATCACACGGGGAGAATGTACGTTATCTACATTCATGGTTGAACTTAATATGCCTATTTAGCTAGATGTTTCAGAACGTATTAAAAAAACATGTTTCTTGACAGCAGAATCACCAAGAATCCTTAAATACCTTATCTTTGAAATCTTTCAGGAATAACTGCACTTTTTTCCCTAAATTCCATTTCCAAAACACTAAATGCACTAACCAAGATATAATTCTCCACGTACATATTCCAGTGGTCACATATACGCATGTAAAAGTAGCTTTCTTGTTAGACCAATGCCAGACCCCTGCATGAAAGTGGAAATTGCTCATTCTGCTGACAGACTGCAGATGTACAGTTCTTCTCCCACATTTTATGGCCATGTAAATTTTTCATCTTTGTAGAACACCATACAAATGTGAGGTTTTGGTGTTAGAGCTATTGAATCATAGAGTGAGGGCTTCGATTGAAAGCAGTAAGATCATATCCTCCTTGTTGGAGTTTGTAAAAAACATTGTGTCAAGTGAAGAAAATACTGAACACGTACTGAAGAATATGGCACAGGTGGAGGAGATGTATAAAAATGTACTACTTTATCAAGAAATAATTATTGGAATCACTTGACAATCACAATTAGATCATATCTCAAAGTGTTTAAATATCTAAAGGTAGGTTTTTGTTCTTTTGGAACTTTTGGAACTTCCAGAATGTGTTTTAAGAGTACTTTAAGAGGATGTTTAATTGACCTTGGGTCAGATTGTCACTCCTCTTCAAAACATTAGCCACAACAAAAGTCAATATTAATTACAACTATTGAGTCAAAGTTATGTATTTGAATGTGTGCTGATGTTAACGGAGATCAAAGAAAAGCAGTGAGTTCCGGAAATGGTACTTTTTCTGGGTTGTTCTCTGTTTGGATGTTGGATTGCGACAAGAGCCCCCAGACTCCAGAAAGGCCTGTTAAATGCTCACGCCTTGGCCTTGTGTGAAGGGTCTTGCCTTGTGCATGTGGGGCTTCCTGTCTCTGGGTGTTTGTGTTTAGGCAGGTCTGAGTAGATAATGGCCCTGGGAGGCTGAGACATGGTGGTGTAATGGAGACAGATAACCCAGCTTCACTGTAAACACCTGTCCATACAGTGTGATTCATAGTATACACACATGTAGACACACACATACGTGAAGGTGTTGTAGCTATCCTAGCATCATGCATGTGAATACTGTATCTTCGATGTGTCTAACTTTTATCCTTTATTGCGTAGCCTTAATGTGTTATGCCCTTTGGTTCTTAAAGCTTGGTATAAACAGTTTAAATTATGCTTTTCCACCAATCAAGGCATTCTAAATACTGGAAATACTGATGAGTGACTACTTAATTACAAAACCAAGTAAAGTACAGTACTGAAAAAACTAGTGTGCTGTTAAAAACAGTTAAAAGGTATTTTAAGGACATTTTCGTGGCTCTTCCATTTTATAGTTGTATGTTTTTTTGGGTATAACATTAACATGTCCTGTTCCATCCAGTATTCTGCTTTAAATCCAACTCCCAACAGGAAGTCGAATAAACTAGCTTTAACCAACTTGTTTGGTGCAAACAATGCATTTTTTAAATTTGGGAAGTCTGCGCTTTGGGTCAGCCCTCTCTGTGTATGTCCACAAAGACATTTACATGTATTTTCATTTACATGTAATTCCTGCATCAGCCAGAACATTTTTCCTTAAGCAAACGTACTGTATGCGCGAAGCTCAGTATCTCAAGGGATTCCATTAATCTTGGAAAATTCCACATGCAGTGATTTACATTTAATACCAACGTTCAGTGCCAGTGCAGGAAGTAGTGTGCCCTTCATGTAGGACATACATAAGAGATACAGTAAGGGTGTAGAGGTCAAGGTGGTGGGTGGACATCTAGCACATCAGACATTCATGCAGGAGAACACTATGCATCCTAACAAAGACCTACAACTAACATTAGCATTTTATTTAAATGAAATCACATCACCAAAACCACTGAAACCAAATCACTCCTTAACCTTAACCAAGTTCTTTAGTTGCCTTACCCTAACCATACCTCCCTAATAGTTTATTTGCCACAATTACATACATTCCCTAACCTCAATCTCAACTTCTAAATGTTGTAGTAGCTTTGGAAGTTATAAAAAAAAAAAACAGCAAAAAAAAAAGACTGTCATTTAACGTAACCTTGGATTCTGCAGAATCATCCAATTTCGCTAGTATCACTGTTTTTGTCTGGCTAATGGTTCTATGTACTTTAACTGAGTGGATAAAACTACATTTCCCTTTCCTGTATTTTTGTTGTTGTTGTTGTTGTTTTGCTGATATAACAACTTGGTTTTCCCAAAGGGAATAATAAACTTGTGTTCTAAGTCACTTCAAGCTAGTTTGATTCTTGGTGTAGATCTTCTGTACTGACAGCATGCATACATTTAAATACCTTTTGTTTCTGGATCTGGTGTTCATTTGGTTAAGCAACAGGCCCATGTGGTTTGATTGCATGCACTACTGTGCAACTGAGACGATCCTGCCTGGGTATGTTCATGTGTCTAGCTGCATAGCTGTTTCTCTGTTAAGTGTGTGTGTGTATGTGCGTGCATGTGTGTTTGTGGACGCCAGGCTGTCTCCAGTGGAGGAGGCCCAGTGTGTCAGTGTGGAGGTGGAAGGGGAGAGCAGGGCTAGCCTCTATAAATCAGGCCAGATTACAGAGGTAGAGAGGCCTGCTACTCCCTTCCACTACCCAGCTTCCTCTGCTTTATGTCAGCCAACACACACACCGTTAGAACCGTATGATTTAGTAAATGCTATCCTTGCTACAGATAGATTGGTAGACACTGTCCTAGGCCTTCACTCTCGAGTACAGGGGGCATTTTCTACCTTGAAGACTCTCTTAACATGTTACATATTTGTTGTTACATATAATTGTTACATATTTGCACCAAATTTATCTTTTTGATAGAGGAACAACATCGGCAATGTCAGTTTTCTCTAAATTAACAAGCATCTTTGTGGAGCTTTCAGATTTTCAGGAGTCATGATGGGAGAAACCCAGAGCAGATGACAGAGATGTACCAATTCCTCCACTGACAGCAGCCCAAAGAGAGAGCTGACATCAGCCATAAGACATGTTATGTTTTGATCAAGGGCTGAAGCCACGATCACAGACATTTCCCAATGTTCATTACTTAGTTTAACTACAGCTACAGTATATTTATATGCCCTTACTTCCAGCTCTGATTAAAAGCAAAAAATTGCTGACAGCAACTCTGGAAAACATAGGCAATCAATGAGGTAGGTTAAGGGATTAGTCAAGTCAAGTCAATTTTATTTATATAGCACCAAATCATAACAGAACTTTTCATACAGAGCAGGTCTAGACCGTACTCTTTATAATATTTTTTAGAGAGACCCAACATTCCCCCATGAGTAAGCACTTGGCGACAGTGGCAAGGAAGAACTCCCTACAGAAAAATAAACACTTCACATAACAAAATATATTGTGGAATGCATTGAATATAACATGTTATTTAACAGATTTTGAGATTCCATTTGACAGACTGGGAAATAAGTGTTAGAGGGTACTTCGAGAAAGATTTGTTTGAAGAAATTGATTTGGCTAAGTGTTGTAATTTGTTTTACATTGACTGAAAAAGTCAGCGAGTTGCATATTTTAGTTTTATGTGACAGCCATAATTATAATTGCCATTGTTTTGTAGCCAAGATTTAAGAAAATAAAATTTAAAAAAATGTTTCCCAATATTCTTCATGAAGGTAGACTAGCTCTATCAGGTTTGATGATTGTCAATTGAACCAATATCTTATGAGATAGCCTTTTAATATCTAAAAATCTCACTACAACTTGGAATACAAGTTTGTCTTTATTGCAGCAACTGCCTTGTAATTATGGCTCCTTGGCTCACAGCCATTGTGAGTTTAGTACATATCCACATTATGGCATTTCACTTCGATTTTGAAGAGCATTGGTTGATGAAAGTCATGTAAAATATTTACCATAGTGGAAAATTGGCACAATTTTGTGAATTTTGTGTCTTTTAACAAAATAATCTTGACTCATTGTCCACTTACTATCAACCACATATCACAAGCTTCGTCAGCAAATGGAGGTTTGCTCCATTGTTACGGAGTTGACTCGGTTGTCATTATGTGACCAAAAACTGTCTTTGAACAAAGTTAGGGCTTACGATACCGCCCCATATACTGCTACCTGGTATGGCATGACCAAAGTTCCATATTTAGGTAATGTGATAACTGAGCTACCTCCATTTGCTGATGAACGCTGTTAAATATAGTTTACTATTCACAAGATTAAACTTTAAAAGTCGTTATTATTTCTGTCATTCTCTTATATGTTTACGGTTGTTTTTTTACACCATTTCCAATACACGCATACTTTCAGAACTTAGGCATGCACCAATCTAACAGCCATGTCACAGTTGCCTATAGACTGCTGTCAATTAGATATAGATATAGACCTCATATTAATCATTTTTTTGTTACATGCACTAACTCACGAGCAGTAGTAGTTTTTGTAAATGCAATATGCTGCAATGCTAAGACTACATGAAAAACTACGGCAGGAATATATAGAGCCTTCAATTGATACATGGCAGCATGCTACAAACCTTTTGCAAAAACTGCAACAAGTCATCATCAGAAGTTAAATCAGAGCTGGTTTAATATGTCAGGCTACTCTTCTCCCTGTCCCACAGCCCCCATGAAAGCCTTGATGGAGCTTTTTACAAGCAGCTCATGCTAGTTCCTGACAGAGAGAATAAGCAGTTTATTCATCATGGATATCTTTATCTCTATAATAATTTGTCTTTGAAGCCACTTCGCAGTCATGACTGTATTCGAAGTTTTTTCTGAATCAAGGCTCACACAAGATCTTGGCTTTTTATCCTCGGATAGGGCTTTTAATGTGCCCATTCTTCATCGCTGACACTGAGAGTGATTATTTGTTATGTTTTCAGTAGCCCTATCGTTTGGGCAGCTCAGATCACCCGTCTATATAATCCCCTTCCAAAACCTTCCAGTGTCAAATAATGGTTTTCATGTTTTTCTTTCCTATTTTTGGGCAAGGAAAGCCGGCAATATGATTTTATGGCCATCCAGCGCTTTCTCTCTGTTCTCTCTCACCATAGTTTGGAATTTAATTGTGTTTTGACAACTCTTTCCATGGCTGACCCAATTATAGCCTCCAGTTGGGCTGGTAATGATAGTTGTTAATGGGGTGAAAAATGGACGTGCATCTATGACAGAAACCATAAGCAGATCCTTTGAAAGGAGAGGTGGGAGCCAAGGAAAGCACAGGCAGGAATGACCTCACTGTGCTCCTGTTCTCTGAAGGCCTTTATATAGCATACATGGCTCCCAGCGTCTCCTCTAGGGCCTTTACTATCCTATTATGTGTGTATGTCGGCCGTTTTGTCAGTGTTAAGACATCAGAGCAGTCGGTAGCAGCGTCAGAGCTACTGTATGAGGCCATGGGAATGACTCCGAGTGAACTGTCACACACACAGACACATTTCTAAATGTCGTCAAAATTCTCACGCTTTTTTCTTTCCCTTCCGCTAGCTTCTCCTCCTCCTTTTCTGCCTCCTTTTTTCCCTTCTTTCTCTTGTTGCAGGGAAAGTATTGATCGGCCTCTTCCCAAAGTTATTTTTAGTCAAAGATAAACAAGGAATCCACATTTCCTTGGGAGATGTGGGGTTGCCCAAAGTGTCTTGCTCTTTCTTACAATTTTCTTTATGCTCGAGGGAGGCGCTGAATGGGAGAGATGAAGCAAGAGATGTTAGCACGAGGTCTGTGTTGCATAAGGGGGGGTTGAATCCAGCGGGTGTTTAGAGAATAACACAAGTGCCACCAGCGAGTGGGAGACGTGGGAAGTCCGGCTTTAGACTCAGTTAGTTGTAGCACATCTTATTATTATCCCTTGGACTATGCAAGAACGCTGACCAGAAGAGACCCTAAACACACACACACACTCAGTCAGAGTTCTCCCCTCTCTCACACAGACACAGGCCAGGCCATTCCCAAGTCTTATTTCTTCTGGTCTTTATGGGAACACTTAAATTTAGTCCTGGCAGGGAGTACAGGCATAATAATCAAAGCTCTTGTCACCAGGCTCCCAGTGCTAGGTGGTCTGGCTGCTCTGGAAGGAAACTCTCACCCAGTAGAAGACATGTTTCCCTCTTTGTACACTGGCACAATTGGGACTCTTTTTTTCCTAATATCTTCAGGACATGTTAGGTAGTATAATTGACACCTCTAAAACACACCTATAAAAGCACAGGAATGGGGGTTAACTAGTGCAGGGTTTGAGCTGGGATAGTTTTAGACCAGTGTTAAATTTATCTCTTCTGTGGAAATTTCAATTCTAGTCTGAAGAACTCTCTAGGAATTAATATTTAAGATGAGTGTGAGTAATAGAATAAAACTTTTGTTTTGTAACAGAGTCAACAGATCGAAGACTGGTGTTTTTACTGAGATCTGGCTGGCTTTTGAGTTAAAAAGTTACCAAGTTATTCACTTTAGTAAAAGAAACATAAAGCTAAAATGAATAGGAAACATGAAAAGTGGCAGTGGTGTATGTGAAGTCTGCCTGATATTTACAACATCAAAAAAAAAAAAAGTAAAGCCAGCTATACAATACATGCTTCTTGCAGCAGGCTTCGCAAACCAGGCACAGCTCCTTGTTGACGATTGGCTCATTGGTCTGTGACAAAGTGGCACAACTCCAAGGCTGCAATTACACTTTGTAATTATATATTCATATTCAAATATAATATAATTCAGAAAATTTACATCCAACTTTTTTTCTTTTCTGCTCACAAGTAATTTTATGCTAGTTGAATAAAAAAAATTGCATTGTTTTCCAAGGGTACCAACTCTTTGCTGCTTTACACACCATCATCAGATTGGTGTTGTCAGTTGTCAGCTGCTGACATAACATAAGATCCTGCATCTTCTCCCTCAGGACTGCCTAGTTTATGTAAAAGATGATCAGGTCATGTGGTTTCCAATAAAATTTGTTAACTTTTAAAAGCACTGCTCTACCTAAAATTAAGCAAGGCACAACCTGAATAAAGTTTTTTTTATTGCTGTTTCTACTACTTCTACTTTCTACTTACTTACAGTCATGACTAATTCAAAATTTCATCTTACCTAAAATTTTTCTAGATCTCTGCTGTCAGAGGGCCTCTTTTATTATGAGTGATAGAACTTTGGCAGTGCTGTTTTTTTGTATACAGTACATAAACTAGTTGCCAATTTATTAGGTTATATTTACAAGGCAATACAACGTACCTGGAACAAATGCTATATATGTGAAGCTTATGATGTTGATGCTCTGTTGACACTTTAAGAAATTGTGTCATTTTAATTATATGGTCATTTTGATGGCTTTAGTTCGTGGAGTTGTTATATTTGACTGCATTTTATAAAGGTGTTTCTAATGGACTTGTACTTACTCATGTGTGTAAATATGCCATAAAGATGAATCACCACCTCTTAGATACCACTGATCAGCCACAATATTAAAAATCGGTAACTGGTTTTAATGTAGCTGATCGTTGTGTACTAGTTTATTGAGACAATACATTGCAGGGCTGCTGTATTGGATTGTATTCAGTTATACAAGTGCACTGTATCTAATAATGTAAATAATAAACTGCTAACCTAGTCTATACTTTTTATAGTAATGATTAAATTCAGTGATTAATGTATATAATCCAAGCAGAGTGACAGCTGACTGCAAAGCACAACTGAAAATACAAGTGAAAACAACATGTAAATTGAAAATACTACACTTCGAAACTTGGTCCTCCTACTCTACCCCGGTGCGTGTGTGTGTCTAATTGTGCTCATACCAGGTAATGATAATGTTATTCACAGCGTGAAAGCCTCCATGAGGTCAAAGGTGATGAGGTGCTAAGGAGGTTCTTGACACTTGACACACACAGTCGCTGCCCTGGCTCCCTACAGAGTGAAACTGTCACCACCTGGAGAGGAGGACTAATTAGCCTATGATTTGTGTAATACACTCTGCTTGTTTTAGTGTGAGTGTGTGTATGTGTGTCCTACATGGTGAAGATGTGTTTTAACTGTGGTTTAACTAGTCTGTTCTCTTTTTGTCTTTTCCATGTTGACCATCTGGTGTCATGTAATGGATCCTAACAGGTGAGTGTTTTGTCTCTCTGTGCTCAGTATGTCAGCTTTCTCTTTCCAACATATCATCACATATTCATAATATAATGCTGTTTAGCCTTAGTTAAGTCACATTAAAGGGACAGTTCACCAATATTTCCATTTACCCCCTTAGTACAATCTCAGCATTTAGATAGTTTTAGTTTTATTTGCAGAGGATTTGAGCATTCTGCTCCCCCAACACAATGGAAATAAACAGTTTTTTTTTTTTTTTTTACGGTCCTCTACCCACTGTTTCTCTTTCCAGAAACAGTGTTATGATTATTTAGGATAATCCACCAACATTCTTAGTGACAGTCACTATTTTCTACCATAAAACAACAACAAATGAAAAATCAGTCCTGTCCCTAGACTTCTCTTCAGAAAAAAAAAGTTATGATTATTAGGGATAATCATCCACCAACATTCTTAGTGACAGTCACTATTTTCACCATTTTATTCACAACAGTTCAAAATGAAACACGGAGACAGTGGTGAGAAAAAAAAAACCCCATGAAATAGAAAAAGATCCTGAGGTCACCCTTCAGTTGTATCTTTAATGTTGACCTCTTGATGCATTGATGTGTTGTTGTAAAGCCAATAAATGCATCAATCATTCACACACGTAATCTCAGAACAGAAGCCTCAGCATGAAAACCCCATGAAATAGAAAAAGATCCTGAGTCATCACATAGAAAATATCCTCTTTTAATGTTGACCTCTTGATGCATTGTTGAAAAATAAAAGGCTAAATAAATAAATGCATCACAAAAAAGATCAGTCCTGTCCCTAGACCAATGCTCTCAAAAGAAAAGAACAGAAGCCTTTCTCTCCTTAACTCTTTGGCTCACATTTTAGAGTGAGCCCTTAGTGTGTTATGACCTGTCCCAACATTTTGTTTCAGAACAAAATACATCATAGCGAGGATAACGGGGGGAAAAAAACATATTGTTTGAATTTTTTTTTTTTTTTTTTTGTTTAACATGATTAATACCAAATGTTTAAAAAAAGAAGACAGAAGTTTTGGAAGGAATTTTGGAACCATTCATTTATCCCTCCAGCACTTCGGCAGAGCATCTTCAGCCTTCTTTGTTTATGATAGAGTGTGCAAACCTTGCAACACCACTAAGTTAAAGGGACATTTTGAGATACTGTGTGTGGTATCAATAAATAAATGCACAAGACACATTGTGTAAAGGAAACCACTTTGGAACTGTTCGAAAGCTATACTAGTTCTTTCCACCTGAAACTGGTAATTGCCAACCGCTGTTTTATAGTTACTTATATTGGTCATTTGATTCAGAGTTTTAGTATCCCATGATTATATAACATCAATCTTTGATTCTTTTTTTATTTCGACATATGTAACATTTTAGGCTTTTTAAATTAAAATAATTATAGTGATACCTGCATACAAATATTGTTTATTGGCAGCTTCTGTGTAAAATAATCTATTGCCAATCAGTCAACAGTTGAGGTACAGGGGCAACTTTGGCTCAGGAGGTAGAGCAGGTCGTCCACTAACTGGAAGGTCGGTGGATCCCCAGGTGTGTTTGGGCAAGATACTCAACCCCAAATTGCCCCAGATGTATCATCGGTGTATGTGAGTGGGTGTGTGTGTAGAAAGCTCTGTATGTATAGAAAAAAAAAGCGCAGTATGAATGTATGTATGAATGGATGAATGTGGCAGTAGTGTAAAGCACTTGAGAGAGAATAGACAAGTGCAGTCCATTTACTATTTACCGTCACAGTTATTGTGAATCAAAGTCCTCCTAATGCTACCCTACCCCCTGTCTGAAAAGTTTGACTATAGACAAAAGTCTATAACATTGTCAAATAATTTTTGGTTTTCATATTTTATTTATTCAGTTAACTGTTCAGTTATATTTTGTATAGATTTTTTCTTCCATATATGACGGTATAAATATTGTAATTATTATGCCATTGTTTTTTAAGCCTTCACCTTACTTACTTTACATACCTTAATAAGGGTGGGGAAATATATATTTTTTTTGGTTTGTTTAACTAAAGGTAATCAAATCTAATTTCTTAAAATATTTAAAGTACAATGTCAACAAGAGATGTGAGCACAGTGAACATGACCTCAGTGTCCTCGATGGTAGCTAAGGCCCTGCAGCACATAACGTTTGTTGTTAAACTACGCAGTAACCACCTAATAATCGTATTAAATAATCCTGGTCAAAATGTAAGATATTTAATTGTTGCTAGTGGCTGCTTTGGTCAAACTGATCTTGTGCAAACCTTAGTAGTAAATCACCAGGTGGGTAAATCCCTGCTCAGATGATGTCATTGCTTCATAACTTCCCACAGCTTGAGCAGGGTTGCGTGTTCTGCTGGCCCATATAGCTTTATTGCTCTATTTGTCACTGCCAGTATTTCAGGGTTTTTTTTCTCACTCCCAAGGTGAAGAGGAATGAATGATGGCCAAAGGACTGGGCTTTCTTCATTCTTCCTCTTCTCCCTCTTTTCCGTGAGAAAGTCAGGGAGGATGGAGGGAAGTCAGGCTGCCCATCAATCCTTCCAGAGAGAGAGAGAGAGCGATGGAGTTCTGAGGAAGTGAAGGTGTAGGAGGCTTGGTTTAGCCAAGGGGAGTCCCAGCAGGAATACACACACACACACACACACACACACACATGAACAGAGGAAGAATAACACTCATATATCTGGCACGTCAACAACTGGCCTCTGTTTGTTCAGTGCTGACACCAGTACAGCCGAACTGCTACTGGAGTTTCTCATCACCCTAGTTTTGCTGTTTGTGTGTGTGTCAGTAGGTGCACGAATGGCTGCTTAAAGTCTCTGTGTGTTGGCCTGCATTTTCATCTGTATTTGTTTCGCATGAGTGCACATGGTGGTGGTCCCCTGTAAAATGTGTGTGTGTGTGTGTGTGTGTGTGTGTGTGTGTGTGTGTGTGTGTGTGTGTGTGTGTGTGTGTGTGTGTGTGTGTGTGTGTTCGTGTTTGCTATTAGCCAGACTGACTCTGGCTGGGTAACTTTCTGCAGATACACAACAGTGCAACAAACTGTTTGAGCTACTGTAACATTTTTTAGCCACACTAGCCGCATGGTTTCAGGGATGACAGTGTGACTCGGTTGGTCCAACACTGACACAACGGTCCTCATGCTTCTTAGAGGATGAATCTTAATGACTTTGGTGATCTCCACGTCTATTTTTTTTACTTTTTTCTGGCATTTATTGTAAAAGGCTGCCTATAGTGATCTGATAAAGAAAATCAATCTATGGTTGCACTGTTGACAACTCATAGACATATGAAACGTGTAACAATAGAGTTGACATTGCTTTGCTGTAAAGGGTCACAAGCTAAAAAAGTTTAGAGGATAACTGCTCTAGCACCACCATGAACATGACATTTGTAGTTCTGAGTGAAATGGTTCAACAACTATTGGATAGATTGCCTTTAAAATTTATTGCAAGGTCCCTACAGGGTGAATCGTAGGATGAAACTTAGTCGATCCCCAAACTTTCCATAAATATATCCAGTAAAACATAATGGTATTGACTTGATGCATTGGCATTAGTTGGACATTAGTTGTGTCCAGAGAATGACTAAGAATGACTGAAATATATCTCAAAAACTACTGAATGGCTTGCCATGAGATTTGGTACAGACATTCATGTTCATTAGAAGATGAATCTTAATTGATCCCCTGGCTTCTCACGTAGCAATGCCAGAAGGTTTGAGGTTTTCACTTATCCAGTGGATTAACACAGTTTTGTACATTCATGGTTGATAGACAATGTGAATAACTGGTTATCTCCCAACTAGGGCCCCCACCTGGTAGATATATTTGGTCCACATTGAAATAGCATTTAAATATTTGATGTATTGCTATGACATTAGGTAGAGACATTCATGGTCCCCAGATGATGAAATATAATAACTTACGTGACCCTTTTTGGGGATTTTCCACTTAGTGCCATCTAGGACCAGGTGAAAGTTTGAATATGTCCAATACTTTGGTTTATGACCAAATACTTGTATAAACAATGACATCCCCATAAGCCTTAGCTGAACTTTGTATGTTGTACTAATTTGCATGTTAGAAATGTTAGCATACCAACACACATGGCAGACATGGATTGCTAAACATCAGCATCTTATGCATGACAACTAACCAACCATATTTTAGCATTTTTACATTTACTTCAGTGCTAAGGATCAAAAATCAAATTCTGGGCCTAAATATTCATAGTCCTGTTTTTTCTGTTTGGGAAGAGAGATCACCTCTGCAAGTAATCCACCTCTTCTCTCTGTCTCTCTTGTTCTAACTGGACTCTTGCCTACCTCTCCTCTGTACGGATTTAGCAAAGTACAGATCTAAAAATTGTAGTTATGTGTGTGTATGTGGAGGAGTCAAGATTGCCCTGTTTGACATATGAGGTGGAAATGCCTGCTCAATTTTTCTACCTGAAAAGTATCTACTCTGGTATGTTTTGTGCACTTAGCATGAGACAACTTTGGCTCTAGTTTGTGAAGCTACTGGGCCTTTTCTTCTTTGAAATTCTATGTAAAAGTGCAATGAATACTTTTTTTCGAGGTCTTGCAAAGTCATCCACTCCAAGGCTGTGAAAAGGAGCTCAACTAAAAGTTATTGCCCTCAGAAAAAGAAATCACTTAGCGGTGTTTGATCTTCCTCATGAAATATGCCGTCAGAGAAGCATTTCATATAATCCCATACTGTTCATAGCCGACGGCAGGCCCTATGACAGCCATAAATTACAAAATGGCCAACCTAAGCAGAGGAGCAAGAAAGGAAGAAAAGGGAGGGAAAGGATGGCAAAAACACACTTTGGTAACCTAGCATCACCCCCACTTCTGCTCCAGCTCCCCATGGGATCAAACAAGAGGGAGGATTTGGACAAGTAAATCATTTCCTTAAAGTGGTGAACTCTCAGGGCCGAGTGAGTCAGACGTGTGTTCATATCAAGTGGAGGCATCACAGCAACACTTTGCCAGAAAGCCTTGCTGCTTTTCTCGCACACTCTTTCTCAAATGCTGGAAAATATTGGACTTTGAAGTCCTGATAAGGCAAATTCATCACATTCTCTCTGGCTGCTGTTGCTCTTGAAGCTGAATAAAACCATTAGGTCCACTGATGTTTAATGTGAGGTGCCACAAACTGATGAGAAAAAACATCCTTTCACCCCATCAGAAAAAATATTTTATTAATTACACTTTTATAAGCACTTAGCAAATTTCTTTTATTGTAGGGCGGTGGTCTCTCAGTCGACTGGTCAGTTGATTGGTCTATAGTCTCTTGTCCGACCAAATTCTCAGTGGTCGGACAATTGCCAGTGTTACTTTCATAAGGAGAAAAGCGCTACATCAATAGCCTTCCAGGATTAATCCATTATTTTTTGAGGTGGAAGGGACAGACTGCCTGTGAAAATACAGGGTGTTTTGAAAACACACCCTGTTTTCAAAACTTTGAACTGACCCAACCTAATGGATACTGGTAGGTCTAATTAGGTCTTACATATTTAACATTTAATCAACTTTTACTGAACGGAGTCGGCTCCAAACTAATTGACACCATCTCAAAGAAGTCATTGATATGGCTGCATTTTGTTAAAACAGATGACCAAAAAGTCAAGTGTAAACTTTGCAAAAAGCAGTTTGCATATCACAGCTCAAAAACACACATGCATATCATCTAAAAACGCTAGACTAACTTGTCTGCGTTGGGATGCTCCGTCAGCTTTCGTGTTTAATGCTTGACGCCTTAAGTAGAAACATCAGCATAACATATTTCAATATGTTATGCTGTAAATACTAGATGTTTATGTTAATTTATAATTCATTTATGTTGATAAGGCTACCAGGTAGAGTACACTCAGTGCACTGTGGCTGATTTAGTTAATCTGGAGATAACATGCTGATTTTTTTCCCCCACAACTAGTCAGTGGGTTGAAGGGTAGGTACAATTTCAGTTGACCAAGATTTTCTTTGGTTTGTACAGCCCTATTTTATTGGTTTACCTTAATACATTAGCTGATGTTTATAAGAAATATGAATGTCCATATACTGTATGTTAGATGTTTAGTGTTTAGATGTTAGTTGATTCCTCACTGTTGATGCAGTCAGGCAAGAACACATTTAGTAATTTCACTACAGTGATAGCTAAGTGTGATTGTTTTTTTGTTTATGTAATTATTTACAAAAACTATTCAACTGGTATTTCACCAGCTTTCATCCCCTACACTTCAACTGGCAGTCCAACTGGTTTCATGGCTTGGATATGAACTGACATTATGCCTACCACCATATCTTTTTTTTCAGCAGACATTTCACCTGCTTTCAGCAGCTTACTGTTCAGCCGTTTTTTCAACTACTTTCAGTTCTGAGATGCAAATTGATAGTTCAACTGCCAACAGGGCTTAAACCTGAAAGTAAAATTCCGGCTGCTTTCAGCTCTTAGAATTTAATAAACACCCCGGACTGTTTCAGTGATTCAACTTCAACTTATACTTCAACTGCTTTAAGTGCTACAACTTAAATTGCAACTCCCATACAATATTTCACATGCAAATAAACTTTTAAGATATTTTAACCTGTATACTTTGTTCTTGCCTACAGGTTTTATTGTAAGCAAGTACACCTGATTTTTTCCTCAGTAATTTAGGCTTTTGTAGTTCACAAATTAATTTTTATCTTACCAAAATGCTAGTAAGTGGACCTTGCAGCAAAATTAAAATGTCACTACCAAGAATGAGCTTTCATGCTTATAATTTTGTTTATTTATTTATTTCATTTTTTACATTTCCATCTAATTATCATATAAAATTCCCCCAAATAACAAATTATCTAAGAAAAAATAAATAAATTAGCATTTCCTTTATATTAGGAAGTCCCAGATTCAGTGTGATGGCCATATCAATGGTCCCCTGTTTCAGATAGAGAAAATTCTGTCATCCTAAAAGTAAAAAACTTGAGTCTGGCTGTAAGAGATTATCTCAGAAACATTTTGACCAAAGCCTAACTGTTGATTCATGGCCCCACTTTAACATTTTACAGAGATTCCCCTCCCCTGTCCCCCCCATGTTCTTTTCTCAAAGTGAAAATTGAACTTGTGGCATTTATAGCCATACTCTGATATTGTTGTACCAGTGTGTTCAGAGCAACCCTCCTTTTAAAAAGCCCCCGTTTTTCTTTTACAACTTTGCCTAGCACTCCTGTCAATCTTATGAAATTCCTGCAAGTGAGTGTGCGTGCGTGTCAGACGTGGGAATGTTTGATCTTTCCTGAGTTATCCCTTTTCACTTAATGACTATTCCTCTGGACGCCTCAGCCAGACGTGGTGTTAAAAGTAAGTTTTCCTCCTCTGCTGTATAACGCAATCAAAACCTGGTCAAGGGGCCTGACAGAATTAGAGACACTAATGGTTATGTGCATGTGTGTGCAAGAAGGGCTGTTGCCTGTCCCTCCGTGTGTCTGTCCATGTGTGTGTCAGTCCACGTTGCACTACTGTGAGTCCGTGTGTGTGTGTGTGTGTGTGTGTGTGTGTGTGTGTGTGTGTGTGTGTGTGTGTGTGTGTGTGTGTGTGCGTGTGCGCGTGTGGGTGTGTGTGTGTGTGTTTCTCATTGTGTTTTCCTGCTTACCTGTGCAAGTGTGTGTTTCTGGTTTGAGGATGTTGTGAGCGCTGGGTGAGAAGAAGCAGAGCCTGGATCTGCTTTCCATCACACTGCTGCCCACAGCCAGAAAAAGACCCGACTTCACACACATGCAAACACACACACATATTCATACACGGTGGATTAAACCAGCCAATAGCAAAACAGCAGTACATTTCACGAAAAGGTCAAACATGACTAAACCTCACAGGGCTCCACATGTAAAATACAAAAGCACAAACTGCACCTCACTAAAAATAGACTTCATGTAATGTTGTTTTGTAATCCGTGATAATCCTAAAAATTTTCATAAAACTTGATGTCTGCAACTGTGTCACACAGTAATGAGTCATCGTACACGCAGCTCATGAAAGCTTTTACATTTAATGTTCTATATACATAGTAACTGTTTCCCAGTTCCATACTGCATCCTACATCTAGGTTTTGATCATGTAGTGTGTTCGCACTGGACAAGAATAAGTACGCTCAAAAAATTCAGTATGCAGACCAAATCCATTATTGTTCCACGATGCAATGCACAAAAAAGATAGAAGGCCCACTTATAGCTACATAAAACTTGCAGATGATTGTTTGGACAGCTCCAGGAACACAAATGAATGTCTGTAAGATTAAATCAACTGTTGTCTCTGAAAATCCTTATAAAGACCCATTTTCTCCATATTCCAAATAAACCACAAACAGAAAACCCAACTCTTCACCTCTGCACTTGCAGACTGTCGTTAACAAATTCCTTTCACACATACGGCGCTATGGAAGCAGTTGGAAATGATTGTATTGTCTGCCTATGGGTTGAGTGCCTGTATTTTAAAAATTAGACATAGTAAGTAAAAGTAAATCCGGTCAACATTGATTTGCATGTGAATGTGGCTAAAATGTGATAGAGATATCAAATAACTAGGGACATTTACTTAAGTACAGCATACCTGATTACAACTTCAGCACTCTTGGACTAACTGCACTTGTGTCAAGCTTGTGACAGTGTGTTTTTCTGTCTTGTTTATCTGCAGGCCGTAAGTACTTGTTTTATCACAACTGATTTTGTGTGCAAAATATGCAGCTAGCTCATTAAACACATATTTTTTAAAATTTAAAGTACCAAACAGAAGCAGTATACATTATACTGGCATAAAGTGATCGTAACTATGTACTATATCAAAACTGACAGAACTGAAACTTTATGACTGTTGTCCCTTACTTATAATGAAGTCACAGGTGATACAATGTTGGACATATCTCTGTCATGACAATTTGCATCAGCCAAGGGCACACACCCTGTAGTAGACATGGCAGGCTTTATATACTACTACACATACCACTGACAGAATGTGGAGTTGTTAGACAGGTTATAATACCAAAACAATTATAAAATTCCTAAAGTAGTGATCACATGATAAATGTTTTTCTCCTATTCTAATGTAAGTTAAACATATGAACATCAGTTCTAACATAGAAAATTTAAAGAACTCTATAATCTATGCACTTGTGGTTGCCATAATACTGTAGGGATGCTGTTTAAAGGGCAAATTAAAATCAATTCATATAGAGAAAGGCCCTGTCTTACTTATGGCCACACCCTAATCAGTGATGTCACAGCAGGTGTTTTTCATGAGTCCTCTAAGGCAACACATTGCGATGACATCATCAATTAGGGTTTGAAAGATTTGACCCATAGAAAGCAGTTCAGCAATGTTTCTATTTTTCTTTTCCTCTGTGATTTAATGCAAAGTACTACTAAAATGAATGTTACTAATCAGGAAAATGAGCCTGTCCCAACAGGTGCTATGTTTTAGAGCTTAAATCAGCAATAATAAAATGTTGTAAAAATAAAAATAAAAATAATAAACTCTTTAGAAAGAGTAGAAGTACTTTTACATTGGTAAAATTCTGAACACCAAACCATTTAAATGCCGCAATATTTTTATATAATATTTAGATCTAATTTTTTCCTGGTGTATGCAGGCAGTAGCTCTGTCTATAGAGGGCAGATTAAGATGTGTAGAAGGTGTGTGCGCGCGTGTGTATGTGTCTGCAGGAAATAGAGTCATCACACGAGTTGAAGGCAAGTTGCTGAGAGCTGAGTACTGCCCTCTCTCACCAGAATAAGCCTCTGATGTGTGTGTGTGTGTGTGTGTGTGTGTTTGTGTGTGTGTTCTCTTGCCAATATTTCTGTATATGTGTTCATGCTGTTTTGCAGATGAGCGTGTAAAATTGTCAGACCCTTTTCACCCTCATGTGTCATAAGTACCATTAATAGCACACTGATCCACACAAGCTGTTTTGCACCACCCTGTTCTCCCCAGAGGATGCTGGCAGTCGCAGTGAGGTGGTCTTCCTTGTGTGTCATTTACTTGTTTGTTTTCATTTTAACTTGTCTCTCATTAGCTTGTTTCAATGTGTTTTTGTGTTGTTGTGTTTCGGAGATGAGATAGCCCCACATGTGTTAGCCCCCACCCCCACCACTCCCATCACCACATGCACTCTCATTTCTGCCCCTAGTTGCCCCCCAGTTGGCCCCAGCATGCCCCCGCTATCCTGCTGAACTCATCAGCTCAGCCCACCTCTGCTTCGGGGCAGGAGTACAGGGTCTCATAGGAGGACTGGGCTCTGCTCATCCACCCAGCTTAGGAGGGCAGGGATTGGGTTTAGGCGACAGGTGCCAGAGGGACCAGCCAGTCCCTTCACAGCAACACACACACAGCAGCACACACACAGAAATACATACACACTGAATCTGGCTATGCCTTAATCCCCAGCCAGCTGTTGCAGTTGCTAGCCCAATCAGTCTAAAGTGTCGAGCGCTGGGGAAGCTTGTCGGTGTGTGTGTGTGTGTGTGTGTGTGTGTGTGTGTGTGTGTGTGTGTGTGTGTGTGTGTGTGTGTGTGTGTGTGTGTGTTTGTGCGTGTGTGTGTGTGTGTGTGTGTGTTGGGGTGTGGGGGCTCAGGTAGCTGCCACACATGCCAGTCATCCTAGCAGTCCGGAGAGCTTGGAACCGGACCCCTGTCCACCCGATGACGTCCCAGCCTGATAGATTCATAACACATGTTCCCTTGGCACTGTCAGCATGCACTCACACACAAACACACACACACAAACACAAATAATACACCCTCATTCATTATCTTCCCCCTGGCTGAGATAGGCCCAATCCAATCACAGTCCACCCCAAAGGGCAGCAGAGGTGAACTGGGGCAGACTCTCCTCTCTCCTCTTCTGAGCCTCCACCCCAAAAAAAAAAAAAAAAAAAAAAACTGGCCCTTCCCTGTGTGACCCTATAGACACGGGCTAATCCATCAGGAGCATGGGGTGGGGTTGTTTTGGTAAGGGTTATGGAGGGCGCTGTTTGCTGTCAGTGTGTATCGCTGCCAGTTCATGGCTTATGTCATCACTGGGGATTCTCAACATTCAGCAGATTATTGCTGGATGGTACTGAGGTTATCTCGAAACACTCACACAGCCAAAAGCAAAACATTATAAATGCCTAGGCCGGTGTCACACAAACAGGCTAAAATTGGTTTTTACTCAATTTTATAATCCTTAAAACTGCACCATATAAAATCTTATGTTTGGTGCAATTTGTGAGTTTTTTCAGCAACGGTGATTAGATGCATCTAGTAATTTCCTCTCTATATTGTAGTATTCATCATAACCAGGGGATCCCGAACGGCGTTCCAGCACCTTCAATTGATAAGTTAATAAATCTGTGTGTCCAAACAGAGAACTAGAGAGACAGACATACAGAGGCAGAAGAGAAGCCGCAGATCAATCAACAAGGCAACGGTCCTTTTAACTTCATTGTTGCAGAAGAAGCAATGCCCCACTTATCCAGGAACACATAAAAAGTTTTACGTTATAAATTCAGGAGGTTATTATAAAGATCAGCTTTACGTGTGATCAGAAAAGAGCAGAGGAGCCGAATCACTTGTTGACAGGTGCAGAGAAATGTGCTTCTGGTGTGAACAGCCAGGCTACTGCACGTGCGAGTCAGAATGGCCATCGAGCAAATCGGGACAAATCCCAATGGGCTGGTGGACCATTAAAATATCCATAAAGTTTTTACCAGCCCTGTCTGTGTCTTTACCTGCCCTCTTTGTATGCCTATCATTTCGGGGGTGCATGAGAGTGTCCTGTGTGCGTACAAGTTTCAACACTCACCGATCGTGAATCTTAGGGTTCCCCAAACTGCCAAATCCCACTTTAACCCCTGATGTAACTGAATTCAGCTTACCCTCACCAAAAGCCAATGCATGCATACATTTTGCAGAAAACAAAAGTAGAGCGAAAGGTCAGTATTGCCATGTCGGATGACATTCTTTACTGGCTTTTTTAGTTATTTTTTTAAAACAATGTGACACAACAAATCTTCCCAACCAATAATTTATTTGGCTGTGCTGTAAACCGATACACCAGTTGCTCTTCTTCTGTTATTTCTCACAGAGTAGCTGCTCAATGTGTGTTTACTGTCGTCAGTAAACACATGTTTAGCAGAGTCAGTACATGTGGGATTTTGAAGAGGACTCTGCGACCATTGCTGATTAACAGCTGGACAAAATTGGCAACCGTCCTGTGGCCCAAAAAGCTGATGTGTCAGCTGGATAGTGGTAATTTGATTAATAAAAAATGTGTTAGGGAATATACACCATGAAAGCTCAATGTCAAGTCAAATAATGAAAATCTCAAGGCAAGCCCTTCAATATATAGATAAATTCTTGTAAATGTGCCAAAATGTAGTTATGTTACCTCTGTCATTTCAGTTTATATTGTGTTTGAATAGTGCATATGTACTATTAATTTACATTCGATTCAAATATATTCAATTGATATTAAATAACAAACCAATTGACCAAACAGCAAACCAGGGAAGGGGCTAGGGAGCACTCCTGGACATGAGTACTATGTATCCGGGGCTCAATGCAAAATATAATTAAGATATCATGTGTTCTCTATCGTATGCCTGAGACTAATAGGATACTTGTGTACACTAATGCACAGAGGGAGGGAGGAAACAGGGTCTAGGTCAGGTCATTATAGCTCCACGGTATCCTAGTTGGTTATGTCGACCATGGCTGTTACTACCACTAACCACGGGTCGCAAAATCTTAAGGTTTTTAGAATCATTTCAGGGATATTTTGGACAAGATACTGTAAAAATGCTTTGCATAAGATAAAAAATACCTTCTTTTCGGACTTTGCTTGCATCACACAGATCAGTAAGAAACAGTTTGTCCATAACAAAACCTAAACATTGGTTTACCATAAATTGGCACTGTATTGATATGATCATTATTTTATCATACTTTGTACTTTTGTTCCCAGTTTGTATGTTAACCTTTGCTGTGTAGGTTATCTCTTTTCCAAGATAGCTTACACAGGAAGTTATTACTTTAACAATTTAGTTTTGTCTTTTGTCCCTTGTTTATTTTTTATTTATTTTATTTATTTATATAGCGCCAAATCATAAGAGAGGTTATTTCAGGGCACTTTTCATGTAGAGCAGGTTTAGACCATACTATTTATAGTTATATTTACAGAGACCCAACATTCCCCCATGACCAAGCACTTGGTGACAACGGCAACGAAAAACTCCCTTTTAACAGGTAGAAACCTTGAACAGAAACCAGCTCATGGTGGTCGGCCGTCTGCCCCGACCGGCTGGGTTGAGAGAGAGAGAGGGAGAGAGAGAGAAGGGGGGGGGCATAGCACAGTAGATGTATAACATAAAGATGTGTAACAATAATGAGGCTAATAATAGAACTAATAATTATAATAATAGGACTGGTAATAATAATAATCAGACTAAATGTAATAATAATAATAATAATGATGTAGCAATGACTTTTGAGCAGGATCATGGGGGCAGTAGATGGTTTACAGTCACAGATCCAGACTCTCTAGCACCAGGGGCAGAAATACCTGCAGAAAGCGACAGGAGGAAAGAGGAGAGAGACCAGAAAGAACAAAAGTACGGGAGAGAGAAGAAGCCAAGTTACTGACAGGCATTGATGGATGTGTACAGATGGAGAGGAAGAGGGGGAGAGAGGAGCTCAGTGAATCATGGGAAGTCCCCCGGCAGTCTAGGCCTATAGCAGCATAACTAGGGGGTGGTTCAAGCCAAGCCTGAGCCAGCCCTAACTATAAGCTTTATCTGCCCGGGAGGCAGAAACCCTCTCCACATTTTAGAGTAGGCTTAAAACCCTCAACATATAGCCCAAACATATAACCTTCACACACACTCATTTCATCCACAGAATATCTAAAAGAAGAATATCAATGTACAGGACACGCTGTTTGGCTGACAGATGTCAGTCAGAAACACAGTAATGAGCTCTTAGCAGCAGCAAACATAAGCACCACAGCAGCACCAAAGGTGGAGATGAGAAACACAGAATCAAGGGTCTAGAAGATCACCACAAGAAGCTGTTAACCCCCCTACACGAATTTCATCATCTTGGCTCTCAGGGAAGACTCTGAGCGTAATCTAAATGTTTTTTGGGAGGCTTTTTCTTTGTGACAAGAATACAGCTTCTCTCTTCTATGTGCACACCATGGCCGTTAATAGTTTTCTGATATGGGTGTTCATAAAGCAAATGCAAGTCTTATGATGACTCATATTATGCATTAATTTCATGTCATACATGATCACAAGATGAAAAGCTGTTGCACTTGAAACAGTTTACACAGACCATATCCAAACAGAGTGACATGTTCGTAAAAAAGTACAGAATTTAGCTTGAATGTGCAGACTTTGCTCTTATTCTCAGTGTATGAAAGTGTAGAAAAAGTGAGCTGTTAGAGGTGAATCCCTTGGATTTGTTTGCTTCCCAGGCCAACTGCCAGCTGGACGTCTCTTTCTGTATGGGTGTCAGTGAAAAGCAAATGCAAGTCTTATGAGGATGATTCAGATAATACGATGATTTCATAATGTCGTTAGTCTATTATGTGATCACAAGATGAAACTCTGAGCTACATCACCAGTTCATGTGGACCATTTCCACACATCATGCTCTGTATGAATATGATATCTGTTAAAAGCCACATCAATGAGATGTGTTAATATGATCCACTCTGCCGTCACAGTCTATGCATTATCAGGACGTTTTCTTCTCTGTCGATACCACAGCTAGTGATGCTTCCCTGATAGTGTTTGCTATAAAAGAGAATAGTAAGCTTATAATATCAATTTTAAAAAAAATCATATCCTCGTATGAAGTTGTTCAAATTTCACATTGACTTTTTTCTGGATACAGCTAGGCAAATGGTAGTGACTTAACCCCTCCAGAAGTGGAAGTAGATCCAGTATCAATGCTTTTAGCCCATAAGGCCAGTCTCCACATAATCAATGCAGTTTGACAATCAGAGGCAATTAGCCCAAGAATATTTGGAATGATAAGCATAATATGTTTCTCCCTGGAGTAAATATTTGTCAGGGTGGAAAAGCCTCTGAAACAACAAAGTAGACCATCACAGGGCAGTAAAACTCCATTAATACCCACAATAATGAGCTGTTTTCACAGCTTATTAAGGTCAATTCAGTCAGGTTTTGTTGTTTCAGAAACTGAGGAGCCAAATTAAAGCCTCACATTTTCATTTCAGCAGTGGAGAACATCAACCGGCGGACATAAAGGTTTTCAAACCACCAATATTGGCCCTATCTCCTGGCAAACTGAAATATTGGTCTAACCCCAAGTTTGAGCCATTTTATTGTGTTTAAAGCAAACAACACAAACACAAGAAGGAGTTCAAATGGTTCAAGAGGTCCACGAAATGTGGTAGCAAATAACTAAATTAGGTTAGGGTTATTTACTCAGTAACTGAAATCTTTTCACTTCTGGTAAAAAATGTAAAAAATGATGAAGTGCCTATTGGTTGGCATCACATCACAACATCCTTTTGAACCTTTGACTTTGCCAGAAGTAAGCCAGCTGTCTCACAGTTTCTAATTCGAGACCTTAATGTACAGTAAAATGATGTCTGAGGAGAATACCTATCTTTATGTGTTGTTTTTACTACTTTTTCAGTTAAGGAGTCTATGAGATTTGATGATACGCAAAGCTCATACACTGACTGTATACAATATAAAAGGGGGATCCCCAGTATTGGCATACGGGCAATAATGGGGTATGATACAGAGACATGATGTGTAATGGTTGAAGATCCTTGGCCTGACTTATAGTTACTCTTCTGCTACTGCTGCTGCTGTTGATAATAACATCTTTCATGTTTCGTGGCAACTACTTCCTAAGTATATTTTAAGTATTAAGTATTCATGTGGACAATTTTGAGATACTTGTCCTTTATTTAAGTATTTCAGGTTTACTCTGTGTTATGTCTTCTACTCCACTGCATCTCAAAGCAAAATATTGTACCTACAATATACATTGTTAAAGAACACACTTGGGTTCAAAGCTGACAAAATCCTATCAGTGTCTTGGAGTCCTGTGTAAGTGTTTTGGTTCATGCTAATAGAGGAACTTTAATGTGGTATCAGCATTAATCAGAGAATGGATCCTAGCAGGATGTGGCTTTGATAAATAGCTAGTGGCGTCAAGTCTCGATAATGATCTCCAATAGAAAGCTGCTACTTGGCTGTGCAGTTGGACACACCCTCTCTGTGCACGTACAGTATAGTCTGCTGTGGACTGTACAGACAAGTGTATATGTAAGTTTGTGTATGTCTGTGTGTGTGTGTGTGTGTGTGTGTGTGTGTGTGTGTGTGTGTGTGTGTGTGTGTGTGTGTGTGTGTGTGTGTGTGTGTGTGTGCGCGTGTATGTGTGTGAGAACTGGAGAGCCCCTGAGTGCTCTTTGTCCTAATAAAACAGCAGCTCTGTGGGACACTGGACACCATGGATCAAACTCCATCACATTACTGAAATATTACACCTCCTCCACCTTACGGCCTGCACCCAGTTGATGCATGACAAAGGTGTGTGTGAATGCATACATTAAGAAGTGTGAGTGTGTATCCTCATAAGCACATATAGGTGTGTGATGGTGCACATGTGCAGCCTATGTGTGTTTACCCACAGTGTCGTCAGTGGCTTGACAGTCTCTTCACAATAGATTGTATGTGTCTGGTTTCTAAATGCTGGCCATCTCATTGATCCCATCCTGATGGGAGGATATTGTAATATTTGAAGGCTTGATGTCTCTTTGCCTCACCACCAAAGAACACTGCCAGACACTGCTTTATGAAAATGTTCATCAACTGTCACAGTAAAGGTAATTAAATCAAGACCAGTTTCTTTTGAATTTCAATTACTTAACATTCTTTTATATCCAATTTGGTTTTCCCTTAATAAGCACCTACAGTATAGGGCTTGTAAGGTTACTAATACCAGTGTTTCTTGATTGAAGCTGTCAACCTTGGCTGACCTAGTGTCAGTTTTCAATATTTTTGTAAAATAAATTTTAATTGAAATATGAATTACTCTACATTATTCAGAATACCCCTACTGGATTGTATTTTTGATAGTTTTAAACAATAGACGGATACTTGAGTGAAATTAAAATATCGTATTCAGTTTCCTATAGAAACGGCTGAATAAACTATCCAATTAGTAATTATAAATAAAAAGTATTCCGCTTCAACAAAGACATCAAAGTCTGCATCAAAAACAACATACTTATCAATAATGATCAGACATTCCTGCGATACTCTTGGAATTTTTTTTCATCCTAGCATGTTTAGTAGATAAATGTCAATGTCAAGAAATCCTGGATCTGTACCTGCGTCCAGATATGCAAACAATACACAAAAACTGTGCATGCTGCACTTCCCTCACATGGACTGGTATTTCTAAAAATAGAAAGGAATGTGGACAGCTCCTGCGTACTCCACACCACACATCAAGCTGGTTTTACATCTGCACCCAGTTCCACAATGACTGAGGTTTATAAAACAGAAACAGAAAATTTCTGCCATTGTGCTTACAGAACACACAGTTTTAGTCATATAAGTAGTCAGAGATTTACGTATCTCGCCCCTGATTCTGGATCAGCACCATACTTGTTCCTTGGTCCATGATTCAGCATTCCACCAAATGTCATTAAGTTCTGGTAAAAAGTCTTTAAGATATCATGTTAACAAATAAACAGGAACAATGCACAAATGGGACAAAAAACATGGAAAACTCCAGCGTCAGTGGTGGACTATGGTGAGAACTTACCTAAGTAAATAAATAGATTACACACTTTGCTATTGTTACTGTTATTATTCTAAGTTTTAAAGGAGGATGCCCTAAATGTTGTTAATGTGCTGTTACACCTTTCAAAGTCCATAGTGGTCAAAAAATAGAAAAAATATAATTCACTCATTCCTACAGTAATTTACAGTGGAATAACCGCTATCACAGCTGTTGACCTTTGCACAAGCACTCAGACCAGAGACACTCATAATGAAAAAATAGTTTCTAATGTGTAAGTGTGTGTGTGGATCTGCAGGTATTTGTGTATCAGAAGAGGGAGTGGGAGCACGGGACTTTATGGGAAGTGCAGAGATTTAAAGCTCCTCTCCTCACAAGGTCGGGACCTCAACGCTTTGATCCCTCATTAGGGGGCAACCAAAACATATAAGCCACATCATCCAGTACTATATCACCAACACAGAGAGATAGCTTGGCATCCTTAAAGCTTGAATGGACTGATGTAATGAATCAGCATCAACTTAGAGGGGGTGACAGGAGAAAAAGCACTGGTTGTAGTAAAAGGGTAAGGGAAATGTAGCATGAAGCAGAGATAGATGTGTTTCTTAGAAAGTTGCCAGTCTGCTGATAAATTAATGTATGATTTTATGATACAGTTGGATATCAGCATCTGATGAGGCGTATATGATTCTGTTTGGTTGATTCTATAATTTCTCTATCATTTATTTCTGGACTTTGTTCCAGAGTCAAGAATAAAATTCAAGGTAAATGACTGCTAGAAAAGCACACAGACTTTGTTGCATTAAAATACTCATATATCAAATATTTTCACAAAATATCAGCTGATGAGAGATACATTTTCAAAGTTTTGGTGTCAGCCTTTATTTGTCAAGCCCTTGCGTAGCCATAGAGCAAAAAACAGCAGCAGAAAGCCAAAAAAAAAGATTATCGGTCCTTACCAGGAGGTGAGGAAAGCAAGCTGTTGTTGTGAATCAGTGATGATCTGGATTTGTTTCTCAATCCCACCCAACACTGACTACAACACGCAGGACACAACTAAATTACACCAAATTGCACTTACTCTGTCACAGGTCCTCAGCATAAAATGAGAATAGATGAAACTTTAATGAATCTCAGTGAAATCGGCACATGGTGAGACAAAATCTCTATGATTTCATAGACTAGAATAATAGCTAGTAGAGTTCAAATAAAAATTTCAGACAGAACAACCATCTGTCTAAAGGCAATGAGAGAGAAAATTGGGAATATAGTAATGACAAAATCTGTGAATTATCTGATTTACAGTGAGCATGCCTTTAAGGTTCTGACCCCTCTTGTTATATTTTCCACAGCTTTGTTGGATTTTTATGAAATGCCTGTAGACACCTGCTAAGGTTCTATTAATATCATTAATTTCTTCACTGAGGGCAGATGTTATTAACAATTAATAAACCGATATCTTATGTAAAAATACAACTGTATCATCAGCATGAAAGTTCAACATCCCATTTCTCCAAATCGAAATTGATTTTAATGACATTCTGATTTTGGTTCAAACATTGCTAAAGAATCTTCTCCAGAATTTGAACTTGCAAGTGAAACTCAAAAAAGGCCAAACAGCCGGTGAATTTCTTCTGCTTTTCCAGCCCAAAAACTAGAAAGACAGCATTCAAAAGTTGATTTAATTGTATAAAATCTGTGTATTTAGCTTCTGAAGCCTCACTACTACAACCGCAGCACACCTATGTCAATAATCCAATATAGAAAAAGGTCAATTCTGCTATTGCTGTTATACATTTATCATATTTTTGTTTTTGGACTTTGTCGGAGGGTCTCTTTACCCACTAGGACTGGTATCAAAATTGTGTCTAAGTCTCCTGTAGATAGCTCTGTTATGTGCACATACTGAAGTTTAAATGTTCCGTGGTGAATGTAGGCCAATCTTAAACCATAATGATACTATTGAAGAAGTGTAGAACTGTACAGCAATCATAGACCATGAGTCATCACAGGCAATCAGAATTACCTAAATTGGCGATGGTTTTCTTTTTGGTTTTAGAATGATGGCTGAAAACAAGATTTCAGTTTTCCATCATTAGTGAAATAAGTTATGAGTCAATAGGGCAAAAACCTAACACATCAAGTCAAGTCTAACACGTTCCAATCAGTGGTGTAGTGACATTTTCAGAAAAATGTATTTTCTTTCACTTAAAAAGATAGGAAGTTACTTTGCATCAGCATAACCAGCATCAATATTAACTGCAGCTTTTTGATTTATTCGCAACATTTCTTCTAGACTGATAAGTAAAGAGCTGTTAATGCTGACGTCGTCTGTGTAGCAATAGCAAAAACTTACAGCACCTTTAATGTAAATGGAAATACCAGTAGTACAGAATATACCTAAACACAGCATTAGAACTCAGTACACGCAATCAGATTGGTAGGAAACAGCAAACATAAAGCGTATAAATTTATATATGCTGCACCTCTCATCAGAATCCAAGACTGGCAGGAAGAGTGATTGTCTACCATTTAAAGTTTATGAGTAATACATCTACATTTTTTTGGTCAAAAATGTTTAGTTTTTGTCCATTGTATGTCCACTGTATCCACACAAACTAATGTGTACAAGAACTTAATTATTGTGTGACTGAACTGGATTCACAGCTTTGGTCACTGAGTAACGAGTGCTACTACCCAAACGCAAAACTCAAAAATCCAGCCCCAGAGGGTCTAATTGATTATGCAGTGGAAAATTAAACTCATGTGAGTGATTCTGAGTCGACATTCAGGGACATTTTGGATTCCCAGAGGCGCCAGGGGAGGTTAGCCGGGTTAAGAATCTTAGCGGGCCAGCTAAAGCCTTTTGGAGCAGATCCTTATTAATCTCTCCCACACCCCCACCAAGACATTAGCACCAGGTTTAGGCCGATTTACCTCGTCTGATAACGCCCCCGCTAGATCTGTCAAATCACAAACATACATGCATACACAAACACACAGAAAGCTGTTTTTTTCATCTACAGAGACAAGAGCAGAGATTCAGATTTTCCATTTATCTTTGCTCTTTTCCTTCATCCTTCTGTTTTTTCCTCTTTCTTTCATCTTATTATTGGTAGCTGTTTTCCCCTCCTTCATTCTTTCCTTCCTTACTTGCTTTCTTCCTTCTTTCCCACTCTATATGCTCCATGTACATGTCCTTGCAACTTTCCTTCTTAAGTTTTCTTTTTTGACATCCATCATTATTAATTTTCATTTTATCATACCACTTGGCTGCATTTCTATTTTTGATTATATCAAACTTCCTTCTGTTCTTCCTTATCTATTATGTCTTGCTTTCTTTCATTTACTGTTTCACTTTTTCCTTCCTTTTTTCCCTCTTATGACCACACTTCCGTTGATCATTTCCCACTCTCTCCCCTGAATTTTATTTTCGTGAATCAGGTGCACTTTCCTTTTGTTCTTTCAACTGTCTTTCAGAGGTGGAAAGACACGATAGACAGAGAAAGAGGAAGAGAGAAAGAGACAGAGAGAAAGATTTTGGACTCCTTTCACACCTCTGGTTGGCTCCCCTCCCAACCAGTGACAGTGTGTTGGTGGAGTGAGTTGAGATCCCCCAGCTATCCTGGATTGTCCTCAATATTAGAGCCTTAACTCTGTTCAGCACTATAGAACTACTGTCTACACCCACGTCAACATACTCACAGTCTGCATCCACATCAACACACACACATACAAAAAACAGTCATATGCTAACCTCAGAGGAAGGACCAGGGCAACAAGCAAGTAGTTGAGCAACAAGAAAGAGAAAAAAAAGCTGCATGCTTGTGTGTAGTTTCATTTTAAACTAAAAGTGTAAAATGTAAAAACATACAGTAAATCAGTGATTGGAGCAGTTTTAGAGGGTGTTCATAAGTTAGTTTGTCAATGCAGTAGTCCATTTAAATCTAAAGTTTAAATCTAAATCTAAAGTAAAACTTTTAAAGCTAATAAATTGTAGAATGATTAGTGCTTCAACAATTAATCATTGCCAGATTAGTCGAACAACAGAGAGTTAATGCAAAATCAACAGTTTTAATTGATTAATTCATGGCTTAAGTAATTTATCAAGCAAAAACACTCTTTGGGTCCATCTTATCGAATGTGTGGAGTGTTTTTGTTTTTTTCGGTTTAATATAATTGTAAAGTGAACATCTTTGGGATTTGACTGTTGGTTGGACAGTTGTTAGTGTTGGCTCTAAATAATAATGATGGCATTTTACAGTGTTTTCTGACTTTTGGCTGGACCACAACAGGAGGGCCAGCCCTATAAATGAGAATTTCCATGACTCACTGACTGACTGAGTGAGAGAGTGATTAAGTTAGACCACTGACCAAGTGCTGATGTTTCACCATTGGGTCGGCCAACTGAGGATTGGAGTTTTCCCATTGGTCGTTGGTCTTTTAAAATTAATTGGCGCAAACCATTTTTCTATTGCTTCATTTGGGGGGAGTTTATAGGAGCCTTACAACCTTAGCGCCTTTATTGCTAGATTTACTGATTTCTCAGGCCCCATTAGTGAGTTTTCTTCACAAAAGAATATTGCCACAAATCTAGCGACTTTTTGGACAAACCTTAGAGACTTTCCATAGAAGAGAGTTGCCATTTTTGCCCTGCGAGCGCGAGGTCGGGCTCTCCCTCCACCGGCACACCTCTCTATGGTCTAACTTTTTCTCTGAGTTATAATTTTTCAAAGTAAATATAGCAGAAATCACAGGACAGCCGTTGTATCAAATGTATGGCGATTTTGTCAGATGACGTCACGGTTATAAAATCCGGATTCTAGCAGCAATCTTCAAAAAATTGACAGAATCATCTTTAATGAAATCTTTAGTAAATGCAGCCATGGTGCATAAAATATCTGTTTCCTCCAGAATTTCCTGCTTAAAAAAAATGGTAAAATTGAATTTCAGCATAAAATTCTTCATTAACATCTGTGGTACAACTAAATCTACCAAAATTACCCAGTTTATTTCTTGGAGCTTTTATTTGACAGAAGGCTTTCAAGAGCAGTCAATTTAAAAAAAAATCCCGGCAGTTGCAGTATCATCTTTATGTTTAACGGTTGGTTAAACGTGACTTTTGCATATTTCTTGGTTTGACAAGAAGCTTTAAAACCTTTAATGATTTGATACCATATACCTTATTTGGTTGCAGCCAGTGTGAGCATTAGTAAATGTAAATTGTTGTATGACCCTACAATGCGTGAGATTTTTTAGCACCAAAGTGACAAAAGCATGGTTAGTCATGTTTATATTCTTTTAACATAAATGTCAAAAAAGTGATGCGAGATGTTGTGGACCTGGCAATGACAAATGGCGATAGCAGCCACAGTTTAGCTGCGTCTATGATCGCGATGATTCTTGAGGCCTTAAGGCATGGAGGTGACCTTACCACCCCTCCTCAGACTTTGTTTCTCTCCCAACTACCTGCAGAGCTCTAAAATGCATAAGCTACTTGATCAGTCAGTACAACTTTTATAATGTCATCGTTCTTAACCAGCAAAGTGTACATCATCTTGAGGGGCAAGACATTGCTTCCACTCTTGTTGTTTTATCATTTTCAGTCAATATGTCTGCTTTTCCTATTACTTTAGTGTGTGCATTTTTAGGTAGATTAATTATGGCATTATGTGTCTTGCATACGAGATTTATGTTTGTATTTACCTATTTAACTCCAGATAACATATACCATTTGATGTGAAACTATACTGTCCATTGATATACAGTACTTAATTTATGCAAAGATTAAATGTTGCCATACTTTTTTATATTTTGTCTTTATAGGCAAATTACATAAGAATTGGATTTCTTATCCTTCTCAGTGTTATGAAAAGAAATAGACATGAGAATAGTGAGTTTGTTTTTGGTGTGTTCACGACAGGCGACTGATAATCTGCTGCCAGAGAAGGAAGTGTACAACTTAATTTAGGAAAACATCTTGGTCAGTTCAGAGAGTCACTAGGGAGGGTGTTGATTGATTCAAGCTCTCTCTCACCCAGGGTGTAGATTTATTATCTGTGTGTGTGTGTGCGTGTGTGTGTGTGTGTGTGTGTTTGGGTGGAGAAGGCAGAGATTAAAGGGGCGGGGTAGCTGCTGTGTTTTGGCCAGAGCTCAATGGAGGCCGGTCCTGTAAAGCGCCATGGCCATGAAACGCATTTTATTGTTGCTTAATCCTCACACTGTGGCAGAGCCCCATTTCACACTGGATTCTGGGGGCCCGTGTGTGTGTGTGTGTGTGTCAGAGTGTGTGAGTTTGAGCGCCCACACTCCCTGGGGGCCGTGACTAATTGGACAAATTTGCACAGCAGGGGTGGAGGCACATGCACAGCAGGAGATTTGATTTATGGGCACTGGGGATAAATACAGACAGATACATTAAATAGAAATAAATATTTAGTATGTATTGTTTGCATTTGTTATGAGACATAACATGAATATATTTTACCATCAAAGACACACATATGGGTAAGAATATTTTGATCAAAAAAAGCAATTATCAGTGTCCAGGAAATGCTGGAGTGAGTTTCATTTATGTGTTCACCCCGCTGCCATCTGAAACACCTCCACCTAGCCCCTCACATCTCTGCAGGACAGTGTCCCCCTTAACTGAGATAAATGTTTAAAGGTTACTCACCTTTTTCCTGTTGTAGCTGGAAACATCAGCATCTATATCAATAAGGGTGGGGGGTTGGAGGACTGTAATATGTCTATGATATATATCTGTATCATAAACACATGCAGCCTCGGACTAGGGGTTATGAGTAGGCATCACTTAACTATAAAGGGTCTCTTACCAAAAATGACGATTCTAGTGTTTCCATACAAATTTGTATGAAGGAACATAGTCAATTTGATGCTGACCTTATTAGAACTTGGTTTATTATATTTTGGGTAGTATCAAATATTTAAACAGTTAAAAAAAGGTAAATCTTTGAGTTATATCTTTTGGTTTTAACTTAATAATTTAACTTTGGCTCTTTATCAACAACACTACTAGACTTGTAGTGAAGAATACGCAGGACAGATTATCTAACATCCTCACCCCATCATTCCCACCTATAAATACTCATATCATGCTACACACTAAGCCCAGTGACCCCCCAGTGCAATGAACTGTTTTGTACTTTTGTACTAATGTGAGCTACCTTGTTGACTGGTTTTTCTCTGCTCTCTCATTATAATGCTTTGATGCTTCTGCTGACACTTTGGTTAGAGTTTCCGACACCACAGCCATGTTGTATAAGGACAATGCTCCATGCATTTGTATATTTTATCTGTGTTTTTGTAAGACCGAATGTGTGTGTGTGCCTGTGTGTGCCGTAGTGGGTCAGGACAGTGAACCAAAAAACATAGCAGCCCCACCAGCATCTGGGCCACAGCCTGTAGAGTCATGGTGTCAGGGCAGTAAACACACACATGCACACACTCACACATGTACACTACAGAAAATCAGTGTCACATTTAGGTTGACTCTCTCCCAGTGCTTCCCTGTCATTTACTGTATTAGCTGTGGTCTTGGTGCTGAAATGGCCCATTATGTGGGCTGTGTGAGTGTGTATGTATATGTGCGTATGAGAAGGCATATGCACGTGTCTGTTTGCATGTATGAATGTGACTGATTATACTGTATATGTGTGTTAGTGTGTGTGGTTGCGAGAGTGAGTCAGAGAATTGTGTGCAAATGTGTGTATGTCTGACTTTGTGTGTGTCTCAGTGTGTATGTGTGATGCTGTTGTTGTTTGTCTCCCCACACCACCACAGTTCTGGAACGGCACTGGCCACACACCCTTTGAAGTGTGTGTGTGTGTGTGTGTGTGTGTGTGTGTGTGTGTGTGTGTGTGTGTGTGCAAGTGTGTGTGCAAGTGTGTGTGCAAGTGTGTGTGTGTGTGTGTGCGCGTGAGTGTGTCTTGATGTTGCGGCCGCAGTAGATGACAGGACGTCCTGCTCTTTCTCAGCAGGATCCTTCCTGCAGCTGCCTGCACACACACACGCACACACACAGGGTCCATCTGCACATGGTTACCTCACCCTGCTGGCCTTTTTCATCTTCTCTTGTCTATCCATTCTCTCTTCTTGTCCAGCACTTTCTGACAGGAAGTGACATCACTCCTTATGATTTCTTTGTCTTAACCGTACATTACAAGTGTCATTTAAGTTGCTTTAAATTTATCTTAAAATGAAACATATGCTATAAACCAAAGATCCCTTCCTAGGGTAGTATTTGTACTAACTTTCAGTACATTAAATATGACTCCTTCATATTAAACTGTTACAATGCCATAAAAAAGTATCCACAAATTGTACTCTCATCAGGGAAAGCCCTCAGAAACACATTTAGACCACCATGGGACACAAAAAACATTAAACCCAGCGTAGTGACAAATGAGTGGATTGAAACCCAGACTAAATGAAATTTGTCTGCATTTCCAGCTCTTTGAGGCAGGGTGACCCAGCAGTGCCTACAGTGTTCAGTAAAAGGGAGAAAAAGGGAAGCACATGTGCCTTTTTTTGTTCATACTACAGACAGCAAGTTCATAACAAACACTTTTTTTAAATTGTATCATGAAAGTAGACTAGATTTTGTTTAATACTGAATCCATGGCTCTGTGCCTAAAGCCACCATTTCTTGTAACTAATGGGTGCCTTTCAATTGGTGAGCTGGTGGTGGCCATCAAGGTAAGGCTGGCTGCCAGAGACTAGAGGTCCCTAGAGTTTAATTTTATCTTGATTTATTTCTGTATGCACTACTCCAGTTTTGCAACTTTTGTTGTTATGAATCTGGTCTTGTCCAAATCCCTGTTACATCCTCATCTTATTTTAGTCAGGAGTATAACTTGTTTCGGTATTACAGAGTTTACTCAGCAAACCCAGGTGAAAAGAAATATAATAGGTATTACTTTTGATTATATCAGACTATGTAGGCTTTTGTATTCCAACCAAATAATCATGATCTAAATGCAAAAGCTGCAGATGATTTCATTAAGGTTTTGGAGGCTACATTATTTATTGTTGTATGCCTGATGGGTATGGTCAGTGGTCAGGTATTTGTGGGTGCTAGGTCAGGCTGGCTGCCACAGGGCAGAGACTAAAGGCCCTACAAATCCCTAAAATGTTCTCCTCATTCTAGCCAAATCACAGTTTAATGTCTTATGTTGTTGTCATTCAGGACTTGTCCCCATCATGGTTAATTTTACTCCCAACCTCATTTCATTCATGAGTAATCACCCCATTTTAAGCATTATAAAGCTTCTACCTTAAGAACCTGTGAGTTTGAATAGGACAGACAATGCTTTTGAGGCGTTTGAATTGGACCTCCCTTTCATGTACTGATCTGACTTGAATTTGTGAAAATATGGCTAGGTAGATTTACATATCTTCAACAGTTATCCTACGTAATGACCCAAGTGTAGGTGCACATGATGCTGTTTGGCCTGTTCATTCCCAAACCCAGTGACACAGGATAGGTGCAGGCCCATCCTGCTGGACCTTCCGGAATCCAGTTCAGATGTCGGCTAACAACAGCAATGTCATAAAAACAGTCAAGAAAATCCGCAAGAAACAAGGAAATAGCAAAACAAAAAGTTTTAGGGACAACCCTGTTGGAAAAAAAGACAATCAGAATGGTGCCAGCCGAAAAACAACACAGAGCTGCTTGTATTTGCATACTCTTAGGTTTGATGCCTAGAAAGTTATAGTTTCTTACATAAGTGGGTGTCAGAGCTCAACTGTCTGGCAGAGCCCATAAGAATGATAGACAGATGGTGAGGTGGGAAGCTGACTTACCAAGGTTGAGAAGTTAAGAATGGACAATATACTTCACTTAGAGTATATTAATATAATGTAAAACTGCATGTTGTAGTTCTTTAGACAGTTTCTAAAATAAGTCTAATCTCTTTACATCTCACTCTTTAAGAAATGTAATCAATGTCATTAGCATTGGACAGTTTAGCATTTTGAAAAAGCAACATAAATTTGATTATATTAACCGTGCAGCATACCTAAAATAGAAAGAACTCTAGGATCAACAAATCTTATATTATGTAAACTGTTTCTAAACTAAGCCTATGCCTCTGCTCTAAAACCCCTATATATAACAATAACCATGCACACATGCATGCTGGTGTAATCTGAATATCTCAAAATATCTCATTTGAAACAAGAACTTTTAATAGATAAACAGTGTACTGTAGTATTGATCAGTTTTACCATAGGTAATCAGTTAAAACTTTATCCTACACATCCTATCAGAGGTGGACAACACCTCTGGACCAGATCTGATTTTTAATAAAAACCACATAAATCACTCTATATGTGGTTTAAATTGAGCCTGGGATTAAAAACAAACACACACAAGTGTGCACGCACAGTTTATGGAAGTTTTCACTCTATTTAGTGTCTATGATTGGAAGTAAATGTCATGAATCTGCAGCAAAGTCATGGTGTTTGCGTGCATGGCTTCACAGCTCTGTCAAAGGCACTGCCTTTCACTCTGTTGCTGCCAGTGATAGCATTGTGTGTTTGTTGTGTGCATTTACTGCATGTACTGTATGTTTGTGTGCTTCAGTCTCAGGAGAGGCACAGCTCGTTGGTTTTTCAATGGAGGCTGTCTCCTGCATTGTGTGTGTGTGTGTGTGTGTGTGTGTGTGTGTGTGTGTGTGTGTGTGTGTGTGTGTGTGTGTGTGTGTGTGTGTGTGTGTGTGTGTGTGTGTGTGTGTGTGTGTGTGTGTGTGCGCGTGCGAGTGAGGGTTGTGTGTGCATACGCACTGTAAAAACAACCTGTTGGTGGGTTGCATTATGTCTTGGCTTTCAAGTATATGCAGTTTCCTATCAGCTCAATCTATCTAGTTTCCTTTTCCAGATCACTACACATGCACATGAAAAAACATACTCACTTGTGTGTTTGTGTGTGTGTGTGTGTGTGTGTGTGTGTGTGTGTGTGTGTGTGTGTGTGTGTGTGTGTGTGTGTGTGTGTGTGTGTGTGTGCATGCTGCCCCTCTAGGATTTATTGTTGTTCACCACTGTGGCCCAAAGTAAATGGATGACGTATCAGCCTTGTTTTTTCTCCTTCTATTGTCTGAGGATCATCTGGAAGTGTTTTAGACACTGATGTCTCCTCAGAGCGGGATGCTGTGAATCATTCAGAGACTCCCTATAACAATATTTCCATTGTTTATTTGTTTTCTCTTTCTCTGTTTTCCTGTCGTCTGGTTGGAGGAAAAATAAAAGGGAAATCGAGAAAAGCAGAAGATTAGTTTCCACAGGAACAAAACTTGTACTGTCCTGAGTATCCTCTTGTCAGTAGAATATCGTCGATTTCTGTTTGTTTTTTGTTTTTTTTTTTTGTGTTTTTGTTTCTTTTTTCTTCAAAGAACATATGGCAATTTATTAGATTTTATTTATGAATTATATGAAAAAACTGCAGATTTTAAATATAAATAAATTCATATCAAACCTATTTTCTCAATTACCTTTTGCATTACAAGAACTTTGTAAAAAAAAATAAATAAAAAAAAATCCAAATATATTGTTGTTACTAATTTGGATTTTTGTGCATAATCAATAGTCATCAATCATTGACTATCTCCCATCACTTTTCTCTTTACTTTGTATTACTGAGCTGAAGTCATTGCAAGATGCCCTATTTTTTTGGAAATTGTGGTGGTGAGCCTGAAACACAACAACTTTTGGGTGCATGGGGACATAATATTCAAGTGAAAATCAAGTTAAACCAATTTTTGTACTTTTAAAAAAATGGGTATTTTTCAGGGAAAATCTGTAATAATGAAAATGGAAAATGATGATGATGATGATGTGTGTGTGTGTGTGTGTGTGTGTGTGTGTGTGTGTGTGTGTGTGTGTGTGTGTGTAAACACCAGGTTTTAGGACATCCTGCAAATGTATGGGTTGTCAGTGTGCATAGCTTCTTGCTGTGTATGCACGTTTGTATGAGTGTAAGTGTAGGTGGGTATTGTACTGTACATGAATCTAGCCATTCTTCTATCACTGTGTGTTTGTGTGTGCATGTGACTGCTCATCCCACTGTGTGTGTATGACTGTGTGTGTGTGTGTGTCTGTGTGTGTGTGTATGACAGTGTGTGTGTGTGTGTGTGTGTGTGTGTGTGTGTGTGTGTGTGTGTGTGTGTGTGTGTGTGTGTGTGTGTTTGTGTTGGCTGTGGCCAGTGGAGATCGATGGTCTGTAAAGTGGATTCCTTATTGGCCTGTTTGCTTTGGCAGCCCTTGAAAGAAGCCCACTGATTACACTCCCAGATGTGTCATACACACATACACACACCACTGTTCACTGCTGCTTGCTTTCATGTCTGTGTATGTGTATGTTGAGGAGGAGTGGGGAACATACATACTTACCATCCTTTAACCTTTTGTGCTTTGGCAGGGTACATCTTCATAAGGACTCTCTTTCTCTTTCACTCACACTCAACACACACACACACACATACACACACACGCGCACGCACACACACACACACACACACACACACACACACACACACACACACACACACACACACACACACACAGATGTTTGTACTTCTATGTTTGTGAGGACACTCGTGACATAATTTATCCCCTAGCCCCTTACCCCAACCATAACCATCACAACTAAATGCCTAACACTCTAACACTAACCTAAACCCTAACCTTCAAACAGCCATTTACATGTGTGTCAGAAAGTGAGCACCGGCCAAAATGTCCTCACTTTCCCAAATGTCTTCACTCCAATGGTTTAAAATTGGTCCTCACATTGTATAGCCATACAAGTACAAACACATTACACCTGGTTCATCTTTGTAGTTTTTACTTTGCTCTCTCTCTCTCTCTCTCTCGTTCTTTCATCAGTTAACCAACTCTTCCATCAATGAAGAGTGTGTCACTGGCAGGACAACCGGTTACTACAGCGGTCTAGAAAGTCTTGAGATTAAAACTGAGATGAAAACAACCATTCCTGGAACTTAATTGCACAAACTGTTTGGAAAACCCTGGGATATAGTGTAGCAATAGGTTTCAGCATGATGTTAAAGATGTTATAAGTCATCACAAAAAGTCATCCTTCCTTTTATGAAAATAGAATTATGTTTTTTGTCTGTCATTGTTTTTACAATACAGTAAAGTAAGCAAAACTATTACCAAATCCTAATTCTACTCTTAACCGAAATAATTTATCTTAACCTTAATCAACAAAGCTTAATAAGTTTTATAATTCATTATGACGTTTAACTGTTAATAACTACCTAACATAACTTAATCAAAGTAATTTACCTTAAACTTGAACCCAAAAGCCAAAGTCACTTAAAACAAAAAACAATAGCCTTCACTGCATTAAAGAAAGCAAAACCATTACCAAAACCACAGCCTTTTCGTAACCAAAGTAACGTATTACTGATACCTGTGACTTTTATAACTACCTTAACTACACATAACTTCACATGACCCCAAAAATCAACAAAAACAAAAAATTCAACATGTAGGTGTGTGTATAAAGCATTACAGTTTTCTGTAAAGTTACAAAGAAAATACGTCTATCACTTTTTGTAGTCTATGCCATGAAATTTTTTATAGCATATTTTTCAAATTCTTGGTCTATCAAGTATTTTTGACATTAGATGTGTAATATTGCTTCTACCTTACATTATGTTCTCATTAGTGTTTAATTTAAGATTTTCTGTATATTGGGTGGGTATGTATGGAGGTGACAGAGTGACTGTAACAGCATCTATCTGGCTAATGTTGTTAGCATGGAGTCCCTGCCTCCCAACCAGTATGTCATGTCAATGTCAATGTAAAGTTACTTGACTGCTATGGATGATGGTTAGAGATAAAGGGAGTAAAAGGCTTTGGGGTGTGTGTTTAGGAGAGTGAGGGTGTGTCTATTTAGTGACTTCTAAGCAAGTTCAGGGTGTGTGTATGTATGTACGTGTGTGTGTGTGTGTGTGTGTGGCCCAATAAAAACCTTGCTCCTGACATTTTTATTGCAGGTAAGTGGAGGGTGAATTTATGGTGCTTGTTTAGAGGCCTAAGGAGGCTTGGTTGGCCACGAGCTCGACACACACGTGCACACTTATTCACACACCCTTTTTTTTAAAGTTGACTTTTCCAGCTCTAGTCAGATTCATATTCATGCAGTCTGACAAGCTCATACACAGAGCTAAAACCACCCTCTCCTACTGGTGGACTCCCTCCATTTCTGCTCCTCACTGTTCAAGCTGGTCCAAGGATTCAGGCTGATGACTCACAAGCCACATAACAGACTTTGCTTGTAGAGCCAAGCAACTAGCAAACTATATAGTGACACTTTGCATCAAAATGTTATTAGACATAAAGAAAGACATAGGATTACATTGTAATAAAACACAACACCAGAAGGACACAGAGATGAACATACATAAGAGCCCCAGCCTGTGACAGACAGAGCAGATGAGAAGAAAGAGGAGAGGAGGCCATTCCCAGGTGGATGCTTGGCTTCCAATACAATTTTCCCCAAACTTGATGAGGAAATGAAATGGGCTACCACCAACCCCCCCACCCCCCTGTCAAATATGATTAATTCCCTGTAAGATGCTTGCTTTTAGACCCAAGAGAGAGACACGATAATGGAGGATTTATTCGCTTAGAATGAAGAGACTAGTGAAGTAGGGTTGGCTGTTTCATAATGCTTTTCTCTCCACCTCAGCTGCCTGTTTGTCTCTTTCTCCATCTCTATGTCCAGCTCTGCTTTCCAGCCACTCGTTTCTTGTCTTGCTGCCTGTGGTTGCCATGCAGGATTGAGCAGTTAATAAACGGGCTTATTGTATAACTGGTTAGATGGAGCACAAGTTGTCTGAGGTGCTATAGAGGCTGAAAAATACTTTAACCTGCTGGTAATGCAAGACTACATCTCTCAGTCTATCCCCTCTTGCCCTATGGTGTGATAAGGCCAGCTTAGGGACACATAAGTCGAGACAGGGCGTTAAGATCAAATGAGAATGTGGAGGATTTCCAGGAACACAGGGCTGTGGCTTTGGTGCTGGGAATCCTCTTTGTTTGTTTAGCCCCCCCCCCCCCCCCCGGGAGGAAGCTAGGCACGGTACAATATGCATCACCACTGTTCACACAGCACACCACAGCATGCAGCACAACACCTCTGTCCAGCCTGGCAGCCAGGGCAGAAGGAAATGGAAAATGAACAGTGATCTCCCTTGTCAAAGTCCGGCTTAGGCACAAAACTGACCCGGTGGGAGTTAAGAAACCATTACAGTCAGGGTTAACACTCAATCAGAACTGCTTGTCAGATGATCAAATAGCTTTGGAAAACACCCCCCCCCACACACACACACACACACACACACACACACACACACACACACACACCTCCCTGACATCAGAATGCAGCATTATCTTGCAAGGCCCTGCATTCGCCAAACAAATACGTGCAACGGCACATTCAAATGAGATCGGGCATATTCAGGGTAGTATGGCCATAAGCATTCATGGTAGCTTACTTCTACTGTAACATGAATGCAGCATTTCTACAGTTTGCTTGCGATCATCCTGAGGAAAGATAAAATGATTGCCACTGCAATAGATCCTGTCTCATAGAGTTATAAACAGCTGGGCAGTGTTTTGCACTCAGATAAGCCTTCAAACTCACAGATATTCTTCTCAAACTGGCCTTCCTGGATCCTATTTCATCATTTCACTGGGGCCTTAGTCAATTCGCCCCCACCATTGCAGCCCCTTGTGCTGTTATAATGTAGGATTGTTTTCTGTCTGAACACCTCCTAAATGTAATGATCGTTCATTTTAGCTTTTTGAGTAAATGACAAATGCTGTTTTTTTTTTTCTTTTGAGGACAGTCTTGTGACATCACAGGATGCCATGCCACACAGTGCTTACCTGCTATGTACAGTACTACCAACTGTAGTGCAAACAAGACCCCCCTCTCTCCACCACCGAATCCTGGCTTTTACTTGGGATCGGGTTGGGGGTGCAGCATTGTATATGAATCAGTCTGTTTTGTAAATAACACTAAGTTATTTATTTGTGCTGTGTCGCAACTCCAGTAAACAGTTGACAGCACCAGTTTAGATTTGGATTGGACCACTTCCCTGAAAAAATCTGAAGTGAAGTGTGGGGGTTTAGATTCAGGCAAGGCAAGAGACGGACAGCAAGGAAGGAAGTGAGCAAATTCTGTGTGATTGATAAAGGCCTATGACCCTTTCACACACAGTCTGTAACACACAGATGACTAGGCATATACACACTCCCTCTTTCTCACATACACATACGCGTATATACACAGACAGCGACACACAGAAACCCTGTAATTGAATATTGTGCAGAAAGCAAACATTCTCCTGTAAACATATCATCTGTCACCTCTATAGCTTAATCCATATCCTTTATGCCAAATGGAGAAACACACGCACACACACACCCCAGCAGCCTGTCAAACAAACAAATGAGGCCAGAGTCCCTGTGAAAGTCATCACCATGACCATCCCAGCTTCATCATCACGTTAGCCTGCTCCATTACACAGCAATACGATCCGGCCTGAAATCAATTAGCTGGTCATGCTAGCACCGTGAAGTGTACACTCCCCAATCTTTGTTTTGATTTGATGGAAAACAATGTCTTGCGCCCAGAAGGGAGTTTTAGTTGTGTGGGTGCAATGTCTCTGATCAGATGAGAGATGCTCACCGGTTCTGTGATGACTCTGAATATAGGAAAATTATAATAGTGGATTTGGCTGTTTGTTTTATCTAGGTTATAATTTTATAAATGTATTAAACATTTCAAATAATAGTTTAACAAATGGATATATTCATAATGCTGATATGGTCCCTAGTATGATAATCATATCATCAACAGACAAGAATCAAAAACAGATATTAAGCAGCCATTTAGCTTTAAATGTATAATTCTGCAGATTCTAGCTTCTAGATTAATTAACAAAAACTTTTGAACTGAAATATTTTAGAACACTTTTCGCATTAAGAAAGCTACACAACCATGGTAGTTAAAAAAAAAGTTAATTAACCAATTCCACCAGGACATTCCATTGTGATTGATTGTCCACAGCCTTTTCCAAGGTCAAAAATGAACTTTCACACGCAACTGCAATCTTTGTTTGTGTTATTTTCAATAAAGTGCAATAATGTTTTCAAAAAGGGGGTCAGAATTGAAAAATAATGTGATCTTTCATAGAGCTCATTAATAATCATTTAGTGTAATTAGTTCAGGTATGAGTTAGTAGCCAGTAGAGTTAGAGGAATGTCTTTCACTTCTTTGATTGAACAGAGTGATGGCACAGAAGAGCAGTAGTTGTTACCTTATTGGATCACATGCTGGCCAGTTAATCTTGCTGGTTTAGAAATAGCACAAAATTTAGCATGCAGAAGTTTATTTCAATGGGATCACTTCGATCAGTGGAGTCACTCCTACACAGTTACTTCACATTGAGTTCAGTTTTGGTGAACTTTGCCAGTTGAAAGCTGTCTTGAAAGTGCTGATGTCTGAGTGGATATAGAAGTGTGGAGAATCATCACCAGGCAAATTCATTTTGATGCCATTTTCTTGGGGTACTTTCTAGCGATGGGAACACAGTTATGTCAAGCAAATGACAAGCATCTGCTGGTCTATTTTCAACTTAAAAGAACAAAACTTACCACTCAGTGTTTCAAATGAGTTTCAACCCATAGCCCCATTTTGCTTCCACACACTAGATGTAGCAACCCTTGATAAATGTACATTTTCAGACTGGGATTATGAGCATCAAAAGATTTAGGGAGAGGGTTGCAGTATGTGGCTGAAGTTAAATTTTGGAATTGACAGAGGTAGCTGTGAGTGTTGTACCAACCAAACATCCATATTTTGATTTGAAATGAATTTAACTGTTCACATGCACAAAAACACACCACACTTATAAGGATCCTACACATACCACATAGGTCATACATACAGGCTGTCAGTGCATGCCTGTTCATTTGTCAACAAACACACCCTTTCAGGAATCTGCTTTGTTTAAATATGTGCGTTCTCTCTAATCAGTGACCCTCTTCATCTCATTATTAATGCTCAATGGAAACCAATGACAGGACCATAGAGAGGTGTTTTCCAAGGCAACTATAATTTCCCTTCTCTTTACACCTCCACACTTGTTTTCACACTTTTTTTTCCTTTGACATTCATTAGTACGACATAACCATAAATAAGAGATCTAGAGCTTGGGTTAAACCATGCCAGAGTCACCAGTGACCTGCTGATTTGGGTATTAATCTCTTTGCAGATGGGCTCAAATTGTTAAGAAGAACCAGCACTTGGTTCACTCTGTATGTGCCATTGGCAAAACAGGCACGTTGATACAGTACGTTCCCTAATCAATGTCAGCTGTTTTCTATTAACATATTGAATTTCCTCCTGTTCTACTGTGTAAATTTGCAGTCAGCCTGAATGAGTGATAGTCTTTCATACATACAACAAACGTTATCTGTGATATAAATGTCAACGAAATCATGTCCCCTGCTTCAAATGTCCTCACTGTTTCTCAATCGCTTTATTCCCCTTTTTTTGAGTTGGAAATAGACAAGTGACCATTTCTTGCCATTTGTTCCTGTCATGAGCCCCATCTTGTTCTTCACCCCTGAAAGACCTGTCGGTTAGTTGTTATCGTCCTGCGCTACAGCTTCTCTGGCCGGCCAGATTTTCTTCATCAGTAAAATCTATCTTCATGCAAATTTCTGAATACTACTCTGATACCATCCAAGAACGTGGCCTAAACATTACAGATGTTAATACTTATTACTTGATCTGTGTTACCAAACTGTTGCTGCCTGTCCTCCTGTAAAGTCTTCATCTGAGATCTTGTTTGGCCAGGAGATGCAGCATATTTCTGTGAACGCTTTCTCAAAAAGTCAAATTCAAACTAATTGAAAACAGCACATAATTCATTCAAACTAATTTAACTGCAATCCATATACCTTGTATCCAATCCATAACCCCCCCCAGTCAATATATTTTCACATGTGGTGTCATACAACTGGGCTGCAGATCCTCACATGGAAATCTTTCTATCTTATCAATGTTTGTTATTTTACCAGTGATGTCCTTATAACGAGCCTCAAGGGTCATGAGAATTAGTGTGGTGCCTGCTCTAACTCACTGTGGGGGCAAGCTAGCAGGTTAGTCCACAGATTTGTTGACATTATAGAGTAAGCCGTACGCTTTTTACAATGTCAGCAAACAACCTTATCTTTGATGGTAATTATGCCCACCATGGCGAAAAACCCCAAATAATTCCACAACCTGTTTCTCAAATGATTTTCGTGATTATCCAATCACTTGTTCGCTAGTGTTGCTAGTTTTATTTATTAGCTTAGTTGACTGAAAGGTCAGTAAGGCAGCTATATGTCAAACGGGTAGCAAATTTTAAAAATGCCCTGTGCTGGACCACCAAGCAAACTAGTTTAAACGGTCTGATGCACTTGTAGACTCTAAATTTTGAGACTGAACAGGTCATTATAGTTCAAATATTTAATTCTTTTCTCACATTCCAACAAATGTTTGAATTTTGAATAAGAAGGGACAGCCCTATTACTCAGTCATACAGTACACTCATAGTTGGGTGTCCTGTACACAGATTTCAAAAGATGTTTGCAGCTCCTCTAAAAATGCAGCAATTTACCACATTTGCTCCTTCAATCAGTAACTCCCAGCTACTGTCTGTATAGCGTGTCCATTGTGTGCTATGCCTCAATTGACGTGCATCAAATGGTGTAACTCTGTGTGATGTGGCTGTTGTGAATTGCACTTTATCCTCTGACTTGTAATCTGTAACAAACTGTTTTACATATGCAGTCTTTGGAGGTTATCCAATGCAAACTTCCAAAGTGTGCCAGGTTTCTTTTAATGTGCTGAAACAAAACTTTAAGTGGTCTCAGACTTTTGAACAGCCTTGCCATTGTCATACTCTCTCTTATTCTACCACAATGTTTATACATTTTAAGTTCATAAATATTCACCACTTCTGCTGTTGTTGATTTACTCATTAGTTTTCAAGGTTTGTATTTTCTTAAAGGAATGTTATAATACACAGTTATGTGATTCTTGGACATATCAATTTCAAACAATGGGCATTAAAATGCTGCTTTCCACCACTCTGTGGAACCTGGTTGCAGGGATTTGATCCCCACCAAGCCACAAAAGCATGAGTGAGGTCCAACACTGATGTTTGGCGATAAGGCCTGGCTCGCAGTTGGCTTTCTAGTTTGTCCAAAAGGGGTTGGTTTGGTTTGAGGTCAGGGCAGTCAAGTTCTTCCGAACCAAACTGGGAATTTCTTTATGGACCTGTTGGTAGCAGACTGGTTAGGATTAAGATTTCACTTAATTGGAATTTAGTGGTCTACCCATTACCATGAAAAACAGCTTCAGTCAACATACAGTATGTCTGGCTAAAGTACTCACAGGAGGCTTTCTGTTATAAAATTATAGCTTTCAGACCCAAGCTGAGATAATCCTGATGACATTGCTATGACAGTGAAGTGCCCCTCTAATAGACATATAGGACTTGGCAAGGTGAAGCAATTTACATTTTTTTTTATTTTTGTTTGGTCTTGTCTTATCTCCGTTTCTGCTGTTTCTAACATGTTCCATCCTCGGGCCAATAGTAACTTAAAAATATTGTTGGACGTTGGAAAACTAAATTCTAGTCTTTGGGAATACATGGAAGTCCATTTTAAAATTTAGGGTTTGAACATAAATATTAAGGGCAGGCTTAGGCTTTAAGGAAACCTCTGTTTGTTTGTGTGTGAGAGAGTGTATGTGTATGAATGTGGGATGACATAGTGCTGAGACAGACACATACAAGCCATAGCTTGCTGTTTAAGCTTTAAGCCTAATAGTGAGCGAAGCAATGCTGCTGTCTAATTTGACATGCATCGAAATAACATAGTCGGCAGTAAGTGTGTGTGTGTGAGTGTTGGGCTAGTCTGCGGACTTGTCTGCAATTAACTGTGTACAGATTAATGCGTCTTCATATCAGAATGCCATATGATTTGGTGTGTGAGTGTGTGTACATACACATGTGTGAGTGTGTGTGTACATACACATGTGTGAGTGTGTGTGTGTGTGTGTGTGTGTGTGTGTGTGTGTGTGTGTGTGTGTGTGTGTGTGTGTGTGTGTGTGGTAGCGAGTAAAGTGCCTTGAGGCAGACCCCGGTATTGATGGGGATTACTAACACTTAGCTGACACCACTGAGACTGCAAAGGGAGTAAATGATTTAGAAGCATTGGCCTTAATGTAATGAAAGAAAGGCCCTGGCTGTCAAGAACACACACACACACAGACACACACACACACACATACCTATGGGTGCTAATCCTGTGAGCTTACGTCTCCATTAACACCAACCCTGCACCACAAACCTACTCCGCAAGATAACTAGCACTCTCAGTGTTTCCCTGAGGATATCAGAGACACTCTCTCTCACTCTGTCTCTCTCACACAAACACACAACAGACACACACAACCTGAAGAAATGTTAGTATGGGTTCACAGTATAGTCACAGATGGGTGTGTATGTGTGTGTACGTGTGTTTCTGTGAGAGTGAGAGTGAGAGAGAGAGAGAGAGAGAGAGAGTGTGAGTGTGTATAAGTGAAAGTCTATTAAAAGTGTGTTTTTGTGAAGTTATCTAGATAACCTGAATGGTTTCATTGTACATGTATATAAATGAATGAACCTACTCTGCCTTAACAACATACTGAATTATATGTACAATACAACATTAGATTGTGATTACAGATCTTACAATGACCTTTCAAGCCATTGAAGCCAGTTCTTCCCTGCCCACAGCTGCATAAAAACAGGTTGATAAAAAACAATTTTTTTTGTAAATTTAATGTGTTCAGTTCCAACCCCATCTACAAACAATTGGGTACATCTACAACTAATTTAGAGCAGCAAATACTAATATTAAAAAATCGAATGCTAAGACACATGTCGAATGCATGTCCTTCCTTATAAAAGTTGATTTTTAAAAATATTTTTGATAATACATTATTTACATCCAGATTTGCGTTGATAAGTCTTCCTCACTGCTTTGTTGGTGCTTTGCCTCATTTGTTGCCATGATACAGCCATCTGTCATCTGAATAGCGTGAAACCAACGGGAGGATTCGAATCATGCCACCTGCTTGCTCCTTACATCCTCTGTATGGTACAAGAACACCATACTTTAATGATGAGAAATACATTCCTGGTGAACATAATCCAACAGTATCATTATTATCTCAAAGTAAAGTAGTTGGATGTGAAAAAGTATTTTGTAGAGTCAGGGTTGACATGCCCAGGAGTTTAAGTGGGATTTGGCAGGTGGGGGAACCCTAAGATCTGGTGTAGCGGTTCCAGAACACGCATGCAGTATGCTCTCATGCGCATCCCGAATGACACGCACACAGAGAGGGCTGTGACTGTCAGGGCCAGTGAAAACTTCATGGATTTTCACCAGCCCACATTATTATGTATGAAACTGCCAATTAGATTAATTTACTCATTAATCGAAGGTGCCGGAATGCCATTCCAGATGGTTCTGGCCCACTTTAACAGCTCGACATACCAGTATGCTGCTCACAAATTCTACACAAACCAGCATGCTGAACGCACAAATGAACCAATGGTCAAAAATTTCTTGTGACCACTTGCACTTCCTTGTGGAAATGATTTCCTTTTAAGGTGCTTTGTTAGATGTCACTCTATGCACCTGTTCTTCACGGTTGTTTCCAGCTTGTCGTTACCATCATCAATTTTACCTTTGACCATCGCCAGGTAACAAATAAAAGAAGGTTCCAGTATAACCTCTCTACAAAATGCAGTCCAGCGCAACACCACCATTAACTAGGCTCCAAAATCACCATATACTTGACTCCAAATGTCTCACAAAGTCTTAACAAAAACTGAACATTATAAGCTTCACAAATACAAAACTTGTTGCATAGCTGTTGTATTGGATCACATTAGATTTTAGAGGTGTGCCTAATAAACTCAAAACTCAGTGCAGTTCCCACCTGAAATATTGTACCACCTGATTTACGATCTGTTTGTTAGTAACAGACTGTTCCTGTTTTCCCAGTACCTGACTTCCTAGTAACTCCACTCAAGTATACTCTCAAACACACGCACCATTACATATTATACAGCACCCATAATAAAGGAATTAGTTTAATCAGCCACCACGCACTAAAGCCTAATTTAATCAGCACTAACCAAGCATTAGCGTCTTAACTGCACAGGTAACCCAGAAACAGTGGCATTAGGCCTCAGAACATTATACCTTCACCTGTGTGTGTGTGTGTTGTTAGACTTCTATCCTAGCTGAGGACATGTTTAAAAGCTGACATTGATGTGGCCATCCTTTTCTTCTGTAAGAGGCTAGATCAGATTCACCAAACTCTCTTAACCAGACAAACCATTGTAAATTGCTCATTTCAACTTGATAATGCCTCCCGTTTGTTAGTAAGTTCTTTCACGTGTAAGCATTCATGACATTTGATCATTAGTATAATACCAAACTCTCTTAACCACATGTCATGGAGATGGAAGAGAGAATATTACAGATGATTCAGATGATTTTATACTGTCAGGTTTTAGAACAGAGGACGTTCACTTGGCAGCTACTTCCATAAAAACAACTACTACTGACCTCTATAAGTTGCCATGCCAAAACGTACCAAAAAAATCTAAAGAAAAAAAAATTCTGTAGAACCTCTCAGTAAAATGGCAAATCATTAACAGATTGTTAATTTAGCATTAAGTTTATTTTAGGTTTTTTTATTTTGTTTCACTTTTAGTTTGCTACATACACTTTTTATTGGAACTTTTTCTACTGAAGAAAAAAAAGATCAGTTAAGATCATCAAATTGAATATCCACAGTATTAAAGTAAAGCACTGTATGTGTGTTAGAGAGGCGATTCTGATGTGCACATGTGATGTCTTGTCCAACTGTGCCACCTAAGCCCCTGCTGTAAAGGTATACACACACACACATCCCGCTGCAGTGTGATTAAATCTTTAAGGAAAGTAGCGCTGGCTGGAGGGATAAGTAGGGCTAGTATGTGGGGTCCAACAGCTGGGTGGAGAGTGGCTTTTAATCCAGCTGGGTTTTAACATGATGGAGGGACAAACAAAATCCAGGGTGTGTGTTTTAAATCCTCCACCTCCTGCCAACTATACTTCCTCACATTTCTAAAGGTTTACAGACAGAAATTAAAAAGAATAAAAGGAGAAGTCAGTAAACGCACTTGGATGCCAAGGAGAGATACAGTACAGACACAGTGAAGGGGCATGTATTTTGGCATACAGTGGACTGACTGGGTGGATTTAAATCAGTAATTGTGACATTTTCAAATGTGTGATGAGATTACACTAAAGTAAGCATGTTCATTACTGCTTGTATTTGTAGTAATTTAATTATTTCTTCTGCTGTTATTGTTGCACATGCTGCTGTGAAAGCAGCTCGCTGGCAGAGAAACAGCTTCACTTCACTGTGCCTAAGCAGTATGCATTCATACACAGTATCGAGGGTAGGCCGCACTCAATTTGGCAGCACTTACAACCCAATCACTGTAGTTACCTGCATAAAATGGAAGAGAATAGAATTGCAGTCTATATAGCACATACAAGTGAAATAGAAGCTCTTATGGAGCCTATGTAGACAGCTGGATGGATAAGATGACTAAAAAATGCAGCCAAAACATCCTATAGAAAAGCCTTTAGAATATAACAAAAATATTTTACAATTGCCATAAGAAATATAAGAGTGAAATAATTGAAAATGCAGCCCAATGAAACCTTTTAAATTCATAATAAGGAAACACTGTGCGGGAAAACAGAGAGGGAATTTTGCACTAAAATGTTCTGTAACTTTGTAAGAAAAAAACAACTTTGTAAGAAACAAACTGGCCTTGAACAGAGTCTGTTCAAGGCCAGGTTGGACAGGAGGATTGATTACGGTGGCCAAGAACTCTTTCAATTTACAAATGGGTATGTGAAAATCTTTGAGATGCAAAGCACAGAGAAGTGTTTTTCAAGCATTCTAACTCAAATCTGACAGCTCTAGGTATAATTATTATTTTCCAGGGGTTTTTTTTTCTTATCACCCTTGCGTTTCAGAAGTTTTACATTTATACAAATTCAAAATTCTCTTCTCCAGGACAAGAGCATTAACAGAACAAATATGCAAATTGTTTTTGACATTAAAGCAGATTTAAAACCAATGAACAAAACCACCAACTATCAGCAATCTGTAGTTTTAGTCTAAAGCAATTAGTATCAGCCCTCAAATACCCATATTGGTCAAAGCCTGGTCTGATAAATCTAAAGCCCCCCCCTAACCTTCTGCCAAGCTCTTATCATCCAGAAAAGCCACTGCAGTCCATACCTTTGATCTGCATGGCTTACTGGCTATCAGGCAGCAGACTACTGTGTGTGCGTGCGTGTCTGTGTGTGTGTGTGTGTGTGTGTGTGTGTGTGTGTGTGTGTGTGTGTGTGTGTGTGTGCGCGCACACACGTGCATGTGAGTGTGTGTACCCTGAGGCCTGGCCAGTCTCAGCTCCGCTGCAGGCCAGTGACAGGTGCTAATGCTGGGGCGAGAGGCAGCACGGGCCTCCATGCTCCCCACTGTGATAACACTGACCGGCCTCCAAAAGCATACAAACACTTACACACTCACTCTCACGCACACAATGGCTTAGCTTCCTGATAACTTTGCTGCACTTCAGAAGTAGCCTGTGTGTGTGTTGGATTGATTTTTCAAAGGATTCCCCTTTAGTGCCAGCAGGCCTTCCATTCAAGCTGGCCATGAGAGCCGTGTGGGCGTGTGTGTGGGTGTCAAACAATACTATGTTTTGCCTTAGAGGCGATATGATGTTACTATATCCTGCATAGTGGTTGATTTAATGTTGGATCTGTGTGTACGTGTGTTTGTATAGGCTGAATTGAATTTTGTAGCTGTAAAGCGACTCACTCAGTGAAGTGTGGCTCACTACTAATAAAGGTACAACCTGCTAAAACCACCAGCTGACCATTTGCCAGGGGTTTTACATGCCTACGTTAAATCAACCCTTTCAAAGCTGCTCACACAAGTCTTAATGTGTGGGTAGATATGTAGGATGGTAGGATGTAAGCATTTCCTGCCCAGTCCCTCGTGGCATTCCTGGCAATAACGTGATATGAATTGCAATCATTTGCTACTGTACCTTAAATTTAATTTAACAAACTGCAACACTGTCAGATAAATAAATAAATAATTCAGTTTATCTCTGATGTTTTAGTCTAAGGCCAGAAACTGAATACTTCGACATATTGGTTTTGTCGAGTTGCCTCTATCTTAGAATTTACCACTCACCCTCAATCTAGGTCCATCCATGTTTTCCATATTGTACTTCCAACATTTTGAAAGAGATACAAACACAGAGACAGATTGTGTGCATAGAAGCTGGTCTTTTGGGGAAGAGAGGATGTCTTCTATACTTTTCTTTACTTTTTCCTTTGATGTCATCTTTGTCTTGTCTGAGAGAGAGAGAGAGAGAGAGAGAGAGAGAGAGGAAGGGACAAAAAAACTGTCTACAAGAAGTAGGAATACTGTTTCCAAAAAGTTCTTTGATTAGTTCTGAATGCCAAACACTTGATCAGGAAAGCCCAGTGGTATTGAATGAGGCAATTCAAGAAGTCTTCAGTCATATGAGTATATTCAAATTTCAGCCTAATCTCTCCTAGGAGACCTTTAATGGTTCCTGTATTTGCTCTAAAATAGTGTGATTTTATATGTACTTTTGTCAATCCCCTGAGACATATTTCCTCATTTGATGCGTAAATAGGAGATGTAAGAAAAAAACCCAACTTAATTATAGAACAATTGATCATAAGTCAGCACCAGCTCAGGGGGTTAATAGGATAGTTCAAAAAATCAATAGGTCTTTACAGAATGTTCCGTACTTCATTACCCAGAAATCCTACTGAGATCCTTAATTAAAATTTAACTTAATTTCAAGGATAAATCACAGAAATGTTCTGCATGGGCGAAATATTTCTTGCCAGGTCACAAGCAGTGATGTCACATCAGGTGTTTTCTATAAGGAGTAAAAGGCAACACAAGATGTTTACATTAGTGATCAGGTATTGGACAGAAGTATGGCATGCTTGGAAGTTACAAGCCGTACAAGACAAAGCCACCAGCAGTTTTCTTCCCTATGTGACTTTATACTTATTCACCTATTAAAGCAAACACTTCAAGGAACTAAGCAAGCAACTAAGCTACGCTAAATATGTCCCATTTCTACCTCTGCACTGGATACACAGACTGTATAGTCCCATAAATGTGCGACTGTTCCTTTTTAAGTTTAGATTTTTAAGATTTGATTCACCCTTGTGCAGGTTTTCCCTATGAAGACCGAGGGCTTGTTTGGCTCAGCCATTTCCTGTGCGCCATTGTCTGTCACATATTTCCTGGGTGTTAAAAAGGAGAGAGATGCTGATATGCCGAATTGAACTGATGATGATGATAAGCTAAAACTGAAGCTGTGAGGTCATGTGTTTGTATTGTTGTTTTTTAGCGTGCTGAGTCACAGGAGCACTTTACTAACATCACTGCTCAATCATCTTTTTCAGTCTTTATCACCTCCTACTGCTTGCAGGCCCAGTGGCTGAGTCAAATGAACAAACTAATAGAATAAACCAGTTGTTTTAGTGTCTGCATGCCTGCTTGCCCGCCTGGCTAGCTTATCACACACAAACACAGAGAGAGAGAGAGAGAGAGAGCAAGAGAGACAGGTTGCAGACTCTCTGGCTCCAAAGCACAAGATCTCTCTGATTGCAGAAATTATGGCAGACAGAAAGAGAAAAGATTAAGATGCAGTGTAGGCCTGTGTGGATTTGGTTAGACAGGCATTAAGATTGTGTTGTGCCTACGAGTTGTTTGTTAGGTGTGTGATTTTGTGACTCCACAGCAGCTAATCTGCTGGACTAGTGTGAAACTGGTGTGTAATAAAATTAATTTATGTTGTGGTGGAGGAGAAATGTTTGTCGAATGTATTTAATACTGTACAAGAAAAATCCTACTTTAAAACTGTAATTCCTTTTGAATTTTTTTGGAAAAAACAAAATTAGTTTTAAAGAAAGTAAAATATATTATTACCTGCTTTGAATTGGAAAGTCAATTTCTAAAATTAAACAACTGCCATTGCGGCTAACACATACTCAGCAAGGGCCAGACTGTATTGAAAGACAACCCACTTTAAACCCACCTTTTTGAAAAGAAAAAACCTATTTATACAAAAAGAAATAGAAAAGTTCTGTGGCCTGTGACACTTACTACAGACGTGACAGTTCAGCAGGGGCCTTATAAAAGGATTACAGGCTTATATAGTGGCATATCCTGCAAATTTACTTACCATTATCTTCAAAAGCTCATCTTTTTTCATTTTTGCCGCTCTATTTTGAGTATTTGAGTTGTTAAATGTCTTATCGTGCAGTTAAGTCACACGGCTGCATTTGTATTTGTCTATATTTTCCTCTGTATGTGTTTGACACATCCTCATGATGATTAAGTCCTTTTGCTTCACAATGATATGCTCATACTTTCCAAGAAACATTTTGTGTTGAGTCTAGTGGTTTCTGCATCATGTTTTCCTTGTGTAGTTTCTCAATTTGCTGTCTGACTTCACTCAAGATTCTTTTAATCATACCAGTGACCTCCTCATCAATGAACTACCACTGCACCTGTCACAGCTACTGCTGCCTCAGAGAAGGAAAATGAGCAGCCTGAGCCAACAGTCACAGAGAAGACATTGGTGTCATTTCTTTTCTTTACAAGATTTTGGTTCTTATACTACATATATACATATACATACAATGGGGTACAAAAGTCTGAGACCACTTTCCCATTCACTTTAATGGGAAAGTGGAAGACTCTCAGAAGACTCTAAGTAAATCAATGTATTTATTAATTTATTTATTTATTTTTGGCATTATTTCCTTTATTAGTAGTCAAGCCCAAAAAAGCAGTAAAAGTAGTAAAGCTTATAATTATGAGGGTTGCCAGTGAGGGGGATGTCACGGGGCAGGGGTCCCCTGGCTGAGAGTTGAGGCTTGGACGTTGCAGTTATGTGATATAGACCTTAACCATTAAGCTATGGGGAAGCAATGGGGAAGCCCTGAAGGAAAGCAATTGAAATATGTTTGACAATGGAATAATTCTGCATTAAGGAACTATAGTATATACCACAACTTTCTTTAATAGTAGGTATGATGTATGATGTTTTATGTACTACCTGTAGAGAGGAGGTTTAGTGTGATCTGCGGTGAGCTTTGGACAAGATTTGGATAGCATATTAGAATATTGCTAAACATGTAAAACGAATATTCACTCAGTTACGGTCTTTTACGTGAAGAGTTTTTAACATAGGGTCAAAAATAAATTGATGAAATTAAATAGATTCATTCATTAAAAATGTTGGGATCAGGCCCAATCCTGATCATAACTAGATTTTATCACTGCACAACTGGCACAGCTGTTACTGTTCATTCGCGATCCATTTGGTAATCAAACTGATATTAACCCTGTGTGTGTGTGTGTGTGTGTTTGTCTTTGCAGGGCCATTTGATGGACGTGGTGTGACCCTGCTTGAGGTATGTGGTAGCTGGCCAGAAAACTTTGGTGTGCCGCGGCACAACATCGGATCAGCAGATGCCAGCGATGAAGGCCTGCGGGAGAGACTGGCCGACGCCATGTCTGAGTCCCCTTCCAGGGATATAGTAGGATCTGCTACAGGTCAGTGGATAACAAACGACACACAGCTACAGTCAGTTGCTTAAACGCACACATGCATGCATACTTATAAACATTTAACGTGGAAATGTGTCCACAAGCTTAAGCATTCTATTCTTCTGTTTTCTGTTTATTTTTCCGCTTGAGGAAGAATCTCAAATAGATCATAACTTTAGGTCTGTTACTAAGTGATTTCTTAAAATCCATAGGGAATACTGATGATGCTGATGCCGCCACAGTGACATTGTTTCAGCTCTGGTTATACCGAATCTACAGTTATTTACTGCCAAAAAGAATGCTAAAATATGATACCCCAAAGTAAATCTGATCTAAAAATGTTGTCCAGTCTGAAACAACAAATTCAGCAAAAATAGCAGACGTTAAAGAATCTATAGAGGCTTTACTCACTGTTATTGGTACATTTTCACTCTGTACATCCATCAAAACCACTCTCATCTCTTGTCAAGAAAACTATTTTTGCATATTCCTCTATTCACAGTTAACAGCAGTTGTTAACCTGGGGATCACTTTTCATTGCTTTGATAGAAACTGTCTTCACGCTCAATCTCAACAACCACCAAAACTCTGTATTTACATTCCATTTTTGCACATTTCATTGTATTGTAAAAATTGTTCAATTTACATACAAAACCTAGCATGACACAAGATTACTGTAGATTAGACTGTGATTTTCTACATTTTACTACCTCTACATCTGAAAAGAAATTTTTTTAAAAATTGGATAAACTCGTAATTGGAACAGAGCACCTATTTTCATTTCTTGATGACCTCTATGAAAGACGTAAACCAGGTGCGGAAAGGGGGCAAATTAGACGGAATCCAGTGAAAGAGTGGTTTACAGCCCATCCCGGGATGTTGTCACTTTTAATTCCACCTTACTCACCATTCCTCAGCCCCATGGAGCAATTCTTTGCCTCACAGTGGTGGAAAGTCTGTGACTAACAGCCACATGATCAGATGTCTACCTTGGACACAATGAATGCTGGAGGTCTGGACATACTTACAGAAGATTGTCAGGGATGGATCAGGCTACAAAAAAAATTCTTTCTCAGGTATATTGCAAGAGATGACAGAAGGTGTGATGTGGATGAGAACATGTGGCCAAATGCAGAAGATAGGATTGACTAGAACTGCTGTATTATTATGTCTGTAGCTATTCTATACATGTACTGTGTCTGTGACATACTTTAAGGTAGCACAATCCAGGCATGAATTTAGTGCAAATTGTTTGTTATAATAGAATCTCAGTCTATGCCAAATGAATAGGGTGAATAAATAAATAAAAGTTACTTAGACAATAGTGATCCATAGGTCAGTGTGTAATGAGCGACAAAGTTTTCATGTTTGAATGCAGATGTTGTCAGTGTTCTGGTACAAGAGTTGATCTTGAAATATGGATGAAGTGTTTTGCTTGCATAAATGCATTTTTGGATGTGAGATTAACGGTTGTGCTAAACTGTAAGTTGGTAAAGGGAGCTATGTGATGTGTTGCAAAAGTGACCTCAGTAAAGAGAAATATGAATGAGCAATTCTTAAAAGGTCTGTAAGCATGATGAACCTTGTACATTTGAAGAAACGTCCTCAGGACACAACTTAACATAAATTTTTGCAACTCGAAGCAAAATATTTTCTAAAGATGCTTCATTTACCTAAGCATGATTGGTAGATCTCATAGCAGTGGGTGTCCTAATGCTTTCACCCAAAACAAAGCTCTTTATTGGTGATGGGTCACTGTTTTTTGTTGTAATTCATTATAAATCCCATTATAAATGTGTCTAATGCAGTTAAGTATCTTTTTAGGGAGCTTGACTTCCTCACTGTATTACCCAGGATACAGTGCTGCCAGGTCAAAGTCCAATGATGGATTAACTCACCACTAGTAGGATGTTCAGGATGTGTGTGTGTGTGTGTGTGTGTGTGTGTGTGTGTGTGTGTGTGTGTGTGTGTGTGTGTGTGTGTGTGTGTGTGTGTGTGTGTGTGTGTGTGTGTGTGTGTGTGTGTGTGTGTGTGTGTGTGTGTGGGTTTCTTTTTATATTCCGGTGGGGACCTTAAACTGAATGGACACTAACCTGTGGGAATAAAATTGAGGTCCCCATGGCTCCGGACTGCTTTATGAGGGTTAAGACTTGGTTTTAGGGTTCACGTTAGAATTAGGTTAGGGTTAGGGTTAGGGTTAGGGTAAGATTTGGGGTCAGGCATTCAGTTGTGATGGTTAAGGTTAGGGTAAGGGGCTACTGAATTCATTATGTCGTATGTAGTGAAACAAACGTGTTTGCATGAGCATGTGTGCACCCATTAGGTTTTAGCATATTTGCACACGCCTTTCTTTACTTTGAGCCTTCCTGCCTGCACGTGTGTGTGTGTGTGTGTGTGTGTGTGTGTGTATATATATGTGTGTGTGTATGTGCAGCAGACATGCTGTTGGCCCTGACAATCCAAATGGTTAACTCATTTAGGAAGCGCCACCCCCCCCCCCCCCCCAGTGAACAACAGTTCCTTTGATTGAAGTGTGTGTATGTGTGTGTGTGTATGTTTGTGTGTGTGGGGGGGTTATTTGGGGTAGCGGAGTGGGGGGCTCACAAGGACGTAATGGATTTAGCATCGACTATCAACCCCCAGCCCACCCCCAACCATCCCCAGCCATAACCAGCCTGGTAAACTTCCCCACCCCCGCCTACAAATGACTTAACCTCATTTGTAGAGCTCTCTCTCTTTCTTCTCATCACTCCCCTCTCCCACCCCACCCACTTCTCACCCCCCCAGCCCCCACCCCGTGTTTCTTCATTAGATTAGATGTTGGAGACTCCCGGACACTAGCAGTCAGTCTCCTCTTGTTCTTGTTCCCTCCATCGCCTCACATTTTAAGCCCCATCACGCCCCCTCCACCCTTTTAATGCAACACAAAATTCATTACTGATCACATTACATCAAAATACACCCATGATAGATACACACACACTCTTTGCTGCATCTTGAACTGTGCTGAAGACATCATCCACAGGGAATGTGATGGACTTGCTGGTTCCCTCCATCCATTCATAAAGACAGAGAGGTTTTAGTCTCTGTAGGCTAATCTAATAGTACAGCACTTCTGCACTGTAACATATAGGAAATGTTCCTGGCTTCTGTAAGATGGAGGGTGACATGGATGGTCAAACACCATTTTGATCTGATCTAGTAACCATAAAGTGTATTGAGAAAAACATATTCACAAATAAAGCAACAGTCTGAAAGAATTGAAAGGCAAAGCAGCATTTTTGTGAGGGAAACTAAATATTCCACAATTTCAATTTTTTATGAATGTTTGGGAATAATTGGCAAAAAATTTGGTCTAATAACCTTGTGCTGAATTTGAAAGACTTAGAATTTTTTGCATGAATTTGGAGATGGTGACTCAACTGGAGTCATGATATGACTGCAGAAATGTGTGACTATATAAATATATGTAAATGTATATAGTATTTTTAGTATCAAATTAAGGCCAACTCATGAGCAAAAGATATAGATTTGCTGTAGGGGGAGTGAATTGAAGCCTAGGCACATTCTGTTTTTTTAGTTCAAAATGTTTCAACTTGAGTTAAAAGTTTGCGGTCACCACAAGCTGTGTGGCTCCACTTCAGGACAGACAGGAGCTGAAATAGAAAATGGGTTGGGAGAAAAGAGTTTTTTGTGAGTTTTCTCTTTAGTATCTTAGTATGGATTTTCACACAGATGTGTGAAAACTTGTCTGATGTAAATGTGTATGTATAGAAAAAGCACTGTATGAATGTATGTCTGAATGGGCGAATGTGGCAGTAGTGTAAATCACTTGGAGTAGTCGATAAGACTAGAAAAGTGCTGTATAAGTGCCATCCATTTACCATGTCTATTGGCTGTCTGCAGCCAAAAAAGACAGACACTAAAAACTGTCCAACAATTAAATTCATCTATGTAATCCAAGATGAAATATAAACACACCATAATAAGAATCCTATCCCAAAACATTACTTTTGATAAAACCGTTATCAAATCCTAGCTTTGAATATCCTATCCCTATCCATCTTCAGACCCCAGACCTCAAGCTGCAGTCTTTCATTCATTTTCTTTTAATTGTGGTACTTGTGGTGCAAATAATGTTAAAAACGTTTACTTGGCCCTGACTCCGAAGATCTGATTTCCTCTGGCTTTTTATGGGAACAAGTCAACAGTTGACATGGCATCCCATTCAAATAGCCATACATGATATACCCCCCACTGGGTTAAAGTGAGAGACAGCGTTTTTCTGCTAGAGATGTGGCATTAAATTAATTATTTCTAGTTGCTGGGATTTCCATGTTAATATATGTGCACTGAAAGTGTTTCCGTTGTGAGTTGAGCTGTATATGGTGTGTTTAAAGGCTCTTTGAACATACGTGCACGTGTGTATGCGTTTCGCCAAGACACACACACACTTAGATGGGCAGAGGCAGATCTTGCTCAGTGGCTCCATTTGCCAGGAGCTTTGGCCCCAGCACTTAGACACACACAGCACAGTGGAGCTGCTAACATAGACCTTGGACCAGATTACCTATACACACATTCACCTCATCTATTTCTCTGTCATATGTTTCAATGCAATCGTTGAGTGAATTTTCTGCAAACTTTTAAAACTTTTATATACAATTAGTTTCAGCTGTCATTATTTATGCAAATCTTCTGCTATTTATCACAGTTATTCATCTACAAAAACAATTTGCGAAATGATAATTTACAAAAATAGATGAGGATGGAAACATAAAAACAAACAAGACATTTTTCCCTCTCTATGTGTCTCCTCAGACACTCAGAGGATCTCAGAGCTGGAATGCTCACTGATGTAACAAATCACTGTCTCTCTGACATTCTCCTCCAGCACACACACACACACACACACACACACACACACACACACACACACACACACTCTTGCAGATTCACAGGGAAAACAATGCCTCCAGTCAGGGTAATGGGGCTCTCACGCTAAGGCCGAGACCCAGCGTCGCCAGCTCGGAGGGCAGGTGACACTCACATAGAAAGATGGACGGATAGACAGAGGTGGAGAGAGAACACAAGATGAAGAAGAGGAGGGAAAACAGAGAGAGCCACTGACGACTAAAACACACTGGGTCTGAAATTAGATTTGCCTCCAATGATATAATGTTGCTAACTAGATTTGCCTTATTGGTGCCTGCCCAACATAAATTCCATTGAAGCCATATGGAGAGTGGACGACTGCTCAATACAACCTGGTGTATCTCAGCTGACAGCAGCTCCAGCTCAGGAACAATGGCACTTTTTATGTCCGTGTGCTTCCATCGTGTCGTTTCACAATATACAATATTTTAAGGGGTGGAGTATTTTTACTTTGTCTCCATCTTTGGTGCTGAATGCTTATTGCCATGGTGTCACTTCATGTGCATCAAAGGAATTTTCCAAGGAAAGAGATACCAGACACCTTGTGTTTACAGCACTAAATGTAAACCATTTCATAACAAGGTGAATCAGTATGGTGTCATGTTAATCCGCCATAGTGAACAGCTAAATCGAGATTTGTCTCAAATTCATATTCTTAGCATTGCCACTTTGTACCTATGACTTCCAGGGCTGTATACATTCTAGCACAACTTTTCAACATCAATTTTTGCATGCTTTTTCTTAACATGCTTGTCAAATTCAACCAATGTAAGCTGTTCTTTATATTTTCATTGAGACATTTTGATTTTTAATACAGTTCATTTTAGAGCAGTGTTGACTGATATAAGCGCAGCTCAGCACCAGGGATTTTGGTTAGAAGCTGTCATTAGCTGATACTCAAATCCTTCATCCACCATTTTCATTTCAATACCACAAAAAGTTAGAAATAAGTTCAGTTGAGGCTCAAAATGCAGAGCTATGAATGCATAGTTGTGCCACTGGTATAGACCAGTACATGGTTTACTGTTTTTAGTGGTTTAAGAGTGGTGAGAAAACTATTTGACTCGGCAAAAAAGATAAAAGAAATTATGTAACTTTGTAGATTGTTTTAAGATTTTATTGTGGTTGAACTAAATGAGGCCTTTGTGTCCTGCATCACCCCTGTCAAGCCCACAAGCCCTATTTGTATTCGAGGGACGGTAATTGGTCGGTCAGCTACAACATCCGCGTGTGCTGTTTTCCTATTGCCTTTGCAACTAGCAAAAAAAAGAAAAAAAAAACTGGACATTGATATTGAAAATTATAATTTTAAATCATTACAGATGAGTCCAAAATTTTTCTCTTTTGTGTAATGCGTCACAGTTGGTCATGCAATCAGGCATTCAGTCAGTTATTTTAATTTACTGTGCCTGGCTGATGAATCAGACTTTAAACTTTGACTTTAGGTATGTAGACTAAATCCATTTTTTTCATTCAATTACACTATTAAAGCAAAGATGGTAAAGATGAACTGTTCCTCCTTGGACAGAATACAAACTGGAATTACAGTTTCTCGGGTGTTTCTGTTTGTTGCCTTTCAACTCTATTGTTCCAGAACCGGGATAGCAGTATATTATGCATCTTATCAACTTTAACTAAACAGAACTGTACTTAATAGTTCTTAAAATTGAATTTGCTCCTGGTCTTTTTCTTATTCCATCAATTTGTTGTTTGATTTTCAAAAGCTGTTTCAATTAAAAAATAGTATGTTTGTGAGATTTATTTTGGTTATTACATGGCTTTTAAATTCAGTTGAATTTCAGGTAGCACTTAAAACGTCTTACTAATTGATATTCCATGTTTAGTTTTGTGAAACCCATATATGTTCTGACATTAATCCATCACAGAAATCTGTTCCTGTGTGTCTGAGCTCGTCACCAAGATTGTCCAAATATGAGTCTAAGTTGACTATATCTGTGACTCACAGTATCATCACAACTCATACAGTGAAAGTGGATAATTTGAGGTTTAGGTTAAATATCCCGTCATCATGGTGCCAATAGTGCTCCATTTGTATTTCATGATACTCTGCTGCAGTGTGTGTGTGGGTTGGGTTTAATTTTTTTGATTGATGAGGTGAGGGTGCAGGGGACCACCCACATCCACGGTGTCATAGCCATTTCTTGTTTGTTGGATCCCAGCTCAAAGAAACTGGGAGTAATAATGATAATAACACTCATAGTGGTAAGACTGTCTGAAAAGCAAAAAACTCAGCAGGCTCTCTTGACACTTGACTCAAGACAAATATTTAGGGGGCCTTATCGGCACCAAAAAACTGAGTATTTCCTTCTCTGTGTGTAAAAGAGTGTGGATGCATGTGAATGGTTTTCCAGGAGTTTTTTACATATGTTTGTGCATTATGCATGTGTGTGTGTCTGTGGGGTTCCCTACATAATATTGGGTCTGTCTACAGTTAGGTCCATAAGTATTTGGACAGGCAAACAATCTTCACAATTTTGCCTCTGTACACCACCAAAATGGATTTGAAATGAAGCCATCAAGATTTGACTGAAGTGTAGACTTTCATCTTTAATTCAAAGGGTTCAACAAAAACATCACATTAACCGTTTAGGAATTACTGTAATCTTCATACAGGGTCCCTTATTTTCAGAGGCTCAAAAATAATTGGACAAACCAACATAATTATAAACATAAGCATTACTTGGATGAAAATCCTTTGCAGTCACTGACTGCCTGAAGTCTGGAACCCATAGAAAAATGCTGAGATTCCTCCCTTGAGATGCTTTGCCAGGCCTTTACTGCAGTCGCCTTTGGTTGCTGCTTTTTTGTGGGTCTTGCTGCCCTCAGTTTTGTCTTCAGTAAGTGAAAAGCATGCTCTATTGGGTCGAGGTCAGGTGACTGACTTGGACACTGAAGAATATTCAATTTCTTTGCCTTGAAAAGTTTTTGGGTTGCTGTTGCAGTATGTTTTGGGTCATTATCCATCTGTACTATGAAGCATCAGTTTTGCAGCATTTGGCTGAATCTGAGCAGATAGTATAGCCCTGTAAACTTTAGAATTCATCCTGCTACTTCTATCAGCAGTCACATCATCAATAAACACCAGTGACCCAGTTCCATTGGCAGCCATACATGCCCATGCCATAACACTGCCTCCTCCATGTTTGACAGATGATGTGGTATGTTTTGGATGATGAAACACTCCTTTTCTTCTCCATACTCTTCTCTTCCCAGCATTCTGGTACAAGTTAATCTTGGCTTCATCTGTCCAAAGAATCTTTTTCCAGAACTGGGCAGGCTTTTTTAGATGTTTTCTGGCAAAGTCTAATCTGTCCTTTCTGTTCTTGAGTGTTACCAGTGGTTTGCACATTGTGGTAAACCCTTTGTATTTACATTCATGAATGTGTTTCTTGATTGTAGACTTTCACAGTAAAACCCCTACCAGGTCAAGAGTGTTCTTGACCTGGTAAGATGTTGTGAAGGGGTTTTCTTCACTGAGGAAAGAATTCTGCGATCATCCACTTTAGTTGTCTCTGTGATCTTCCAGGCCTTTTGGTGTTGCTGACCTCGCCAGTGCATTCCTTCTTTTTAAGAATGTACCAAATTGTTGGACCACATATTGAAAGTTCCCATGAACAGCTACCACATGTAAATTCAACACTTGGAATCAACTCCAGACCTTTTATCTGTTTAATTTGTCATGAAATAATGAGGGAACAGGCCACACCTGGCCATGAAAGTGATTTTCAGTCAATTGTCCAATTACTTTTGAGCCTCTGAAAATGAGGGACTATGTATAAAAATGTCTGTAATTCCTAAATGTTTAGACACATGCATAATTCACAAATATATGTACAAAACTGCTGGAAAACCAGCACATGCATCCACACTCTTTTACACACAGAGAGTCAAATACTCTCAGCTCCCCCTAAATATTTGTCTTGAATTGAAATTGGGTCACTGTCCAAATACTTGCGTACCCAACAGTAAATGGTCTTGACCTTACTCCATAAAGTTCCTTGAGATAATGTATGTTAGAATTTGGCGCTATGAAGGTAAAATTGAATTTAATTGGATATGAATGCTTATGTGTTTGAAGTATATACACACACATACAGTATATGTGTGCGCGCGCACGCGTGTGTGTGTGTGTGTGTGCACTAAATGAATATGCACATATGTCTGTGTATGTGTGGGCCTGTATTTGATTAGCTACCCTTCACATCTTCACATACATTTATTAGCAGGATATGCATGTCGAGTCTATACTTGCATGTGTTTATGTACAAGCGTTTGCAATTATTAGAGTCTGTGCGTGGAAATGCATTTCTATCAACTACCTAATATGATGTGTTCAAATATATACTTAAGTGTGCGTGCGTGCGTGCGTGCGTGTGTGTGAGTGTGTGTGTGTGTGTGTGTGTGTGTTCCCCAAACAACTCTGTCCATGTGACTGGCCTCTGCAATACCTTAAAATGTTCTTATTATTTATGAGCTTGTAGGTGGTGGTCCAAACAGGCATCCTGACTTAATAATTGCTCATTTTCTGTTGGAGCCTTGACTGTAGGATTCTGGCTTGGTGACACACAATATGTATGCTTTGGGAGAGTTCCACTGTACTTCTGATGTTATCACTTGAGAGAAAACATTAGCTCTGTGGCCATATGCTTCTCTGGGTGTGCGTGCAAAATGTATAAAAGATAAATAAAGTTTGAAATAGGAAATATCTGTAGTGTAATTTCTCGGCGTAGATTGAGGGTTTCCTCTCTAGCATAGAACTGTGTGCGTTTAATTGGGAACATACAGTATGTGAGCATGTTGGTTTTAGCACTTGGCCTAAAACTATCTTAAAGAAAAAACAGCATGTTACTTATCTCTTTCACCCCATTTACTAATCAATATTACACTAGACAGGACTGCACTTTAATAGCATGCTATTTTTCCATTTGGACCAAGTGTTCCTTTTCCATTTGATGAATGTGCACTGTATATTACAACAACCTATCAAATGTAATGCTTTATTGTTTTAATGCCACTGGCAACTGCTAAGAGCCTGTAATCTACTGTATGCATCTAACCAGTGTTGGGCTCCTGACTGGAAAAATGCAATACATTACTCATTACTGTTACTCATTTCTAAAGCACCAGAATTGCTTTAGTTATTAGTCCCTGTAGGCAGTAACTGTTTCATCTACTCATTATTTTTCTGTTGATTGTCCAGATTTAGGGCAAAACAACTTGGAAAATTCCAAGGCATACAGTGCCTCCTACCTCAAGGTTCTGTCCTTCTACATTCAACATACATAATGTTGCTGGTAGGTGTCACAATTTGTCCCTCCGTTCCCCTTGGCCCCTGTCTTCAGCCTCTGCTCGCTGTTCCCTGAACATGTTTCTCCCCTCATCTCCCCAGACCTGCCAATTTTCATCCAACCACCTGATGTCCACAGTCTTTCCACCCAGTTCCCATTTATCTGTCTGCCCTGCCCATCTACTCACCTGTTCCACATCTTTAATCACATGAGCATCCCTTCTTACTCACACCTGAACCCAATTCCCTCGTTACCCTATCCAGTATATTGATCAGCTTTTTCCACCAGCTCTTGGTCAGACCGTGTGTTCAGATTTCAGTTCATGTTTCTGCTCATGTTCCCTTCTGGTTTCCCTGTGTTCTGGTTACCTGTGAGCTTTTTTTTCCACCGCTGCAGCCTACTTGAGTTCCTTACTGCCAGCTTGTCCACCCGTCTGACTGTAAGCCTTATTTCACCTTATTAAAATATCTTCACCGAATCGTCCTGAGAGTCTGCATTTGGGTCTTTTCCCTTTGTCGTTGGCTTCAGCTGTAACAGTGGGGGTACTGTAATGCTGTCCTATGTATAGGTATGTAGAGGAGAGAAAGAGGAAAAAATAAAGTCATTTGTACTTTTTTTTTTTTTTTTTTTTTAATTATTGTTACTGCAGATCTAATAATTGAACTTAAGCTGGAATAGCTATCTGCATTATACTAAGATTCAAGTCCATGCATATTAGTGATTAAGAGCTTGCAGGAGCTTGCACAGGGTGTCACACCCACCAGGGCACCCACCATTTTATTGAAAAATAACATGGCACAGAGACTAATTATCCCCCATTGTGACGCTAACTGCATTATTTTACATCACATCATCACAAAATAATTGCTGGAATGCAGTAAACAAAATAGACTGATATACTGTCACTGAGCACTTTATTCGGCACACTATACTAATACTGTGTAGTTCCTCCATTTGCTGTCAAAACAGCCTCTGTTCTTCATGGCATGGATTCCACAAGATGTTGGAATCATTCCTCTGAGACTTGGGTTCAAGTTGACATGATGGCATCACGTCATTTATGCAGATTTGTCAGCTACACATTCATGCTGCCAATCTTCCGCTCTACCACATCCCGAAAGTGTTCTATTGAATTCAGATCTGGTGAGTGGGGAGGCCACTGAAGTACACTGAACTCATTGTCTTGTTTATGAAACCAGTTTGAGGCAACTTTTGCTTTGTGGTATGGTGCATTATCATGCTTGAAGTAACCATTAGTAGATGGGTAAATTGTGGCTATAAAGGGATGCACATGGTCAACAATATTCAGGCTGTGGCACTCAATTCATGAATTATTGGTATTAAGGAGGCCCAAAGTGTGCCAAGAAGACATCCCCCACACCGTTGCACCACCACCACCAGCCTGGACTGTTGACACAAGGCAGGTTTGGCCCATGGATTCCTGCTTCTGATGCCAAATTCTGAGCGTACCTTCTGTGTGCCTCAGCAGAAATCCAGATTCATCAGACCAGGCAATGTTTTCCCAGTCTTCAACTGTCCAGTTTTGGTGAGCCTGTGCCCGCCGCAGCCTCAGATTTCTGTTCCTGGCTGACAGGGGTGGAACTTGACATGGTCTTCTGCTTTTGTAGCCCATCCGCCTCAAGGTTGGACATGTTGTGCATTCTGAGATGCTTTTCTGCTCACCACAGTTGTAAGGAGTGGTTATCTGAGTTACCAAAGCCTTTCTCTCAGCTCCAACCAGTCTAGCCATTCTCCTCTGACCTCTCTCATCAACAATGCATTTCTGTCCACAGAACTGCCACTCACTGGATGTTTTTTTTGTTTTTGGCACCATTCTGAGTAAACTCAGGAGACTGTTTTGTGTGAAAATCCTAGGAGCTCAGCAGATTCAGAAATACTCAAACCAGCCCGTCTGGCACCAACAATCATGCCACAGTCAAAGATCACATTTTTCCTCATTGTGATGTTTGATGTGAACATTAACTGAAGCTCCTGACCTGTATCTCCATCATTTTATACAATACATTGCTACCACATGATTGGCTGATTGGATAATTGCATGAATAAGAAGGTGTTCAGGTGATCCTAATAAAGTGGCCGGTGAGTGTATACCAGTATGAGTTTCTCAGGGTGGAATTTGCTTATAACATGACCTGGAGTTCTCAGCACCAGTTTCAAAGATCACTGATCAAAATCAATTGGTCATACATGAAGTGGAGTGATAGAAAGCCACTAGCATTGCTCAGAGTGAGAAGGCTAAATTTTTATCTAATGATAATGATCTTTTATTTAATTAAATATATTTTATTGAGCTGGCCAGATGTAGTCAGATCATGGATAACATGACCATTCAGACAATATAATACTATCTTACAATAGCATTATGTATGGTTTGAACATGCTGTCAATATCCTTCTCTTTTCACTCTACACTAAAGTAGCTGATCTGTGTCTACAAGCTGTCTTGAAGCCTGAAGCCATGCAAACAAGTTCCACAAGAAAAAAAACATGTAATTTTTTCTATTATATAAAAATGAATAGCCTCTTTAAGTTTAGCTATTATATAAATCCTTCCATAGAAAACCTCATTAATTGGTCTATTAAGGAAACATGGAAACTAGACTGCACGCCTGTTCAGACAGCTGTTTGATTTAATGGTTGTACAATACATCCTGTATTTGAATTGGCCACATGCTCCATTCACACAAAGCCACACTATTATCCTGCCGACTGACTGGTTTCTTTGCTATTCAGCCTTGTTTTAGTACACTGATACCTATCATAAGAGCAACAACACACAGGGACGGCTGGAGAGGTGGGGGTGGTGTTCAGGCTTGGAGGTCCTCCTTTTCCTATCAATCAGTACAGACGTCTGCTGGCTTCAGTTCTGCACATGCACACATAACCTTACAGTCACACACACCAACAAGAGCAACATGTATGTAAGCCTTGCATATAAACTTGTCTGGTGTCTTGCAGCATCAGGCTCATCTCACTGCTCTCAACATACATTAACAAGAAAAACACTGACAGTTGATATGGTAAGAACATTTTCACAGAGATAATGCATATTTGGTCAAACTTTAGTTAGGTAGTCCATTGTTGATGTGTAACTTCCTGTTAAGTGCGCACAATGTATAAGACTTACGTTTCAAATACAGCTTAGTATGGTTTAAAAATGTTCAAATCTATTAACAATACAAAACCCGAGTCTTGGTACAGACACCAAGCAGTAGTTTTTAGATGCCTTACTTTAAGGAATATAAAAAAAAAAAAAAGAAGCATTAGTTGTAAAATGTTAAATGTTCTCTTACACAAACAACTGTACAAGAATTGGCATGGGCGTCATGATTTAGATCAAGGCATTCCAGATCATGACTCCCAAGTCGTCACATATGGACACTTGGTCAGGGCACCTTTTGCATAATCTTTCAACATGCAAAGTACAGCATGAATGAAGCACTACTATCATTAATGGCTGCAAAGTCGCCAGAGACCGGGGTTGGCATCCAGTTTCCGTGTGTGGTTAGGTTTAGGCAACGGAAGTGCTTTGGTTAAAGTTAGGGAAATAGCGTGTTTTTTTGTTTAATATAAATAAACGTGTTGTGTCTGAAGTCACTGCGGATTTTTTCTATATTCAACCAGACCACAATCTTTCCCTAACCTTAACCAAATGCTGTGATTGCATAAACATGACCATTCAAAAAGGTTAGTAATGCTGTAGTCAGGGGTTAAAGTGGGTCGGAACAATTCTAAACAGCGTTCTGTCACTTCGATTGATAAGCAGGCCTCAAGAAATCTGATTAGCAGTTTTATACATAATAATGTCAAGCGAGTTCATTTTTCATGTTCTGCAGCATAAGGCCTGAAATACGAAGCAAATTCTAGCTTTCCCAAGTGCGTTCACATGACAAATTGCAAACATGGACAATTCTACTGGCAGCAGAGTGGTCTATTTTACAAACAAAGAAGCAAACTATAATATTAGACAAATACGAAGACATTAAACACAGTTCAGGCTAAAAGCAACAGTTGCAGCTGCCAAATGCAGGAAGGACAGCTGGCAAAACATCGCTGACTGTGTGAATGCGTAAGTTAATAGGCTTATAATATCAATGCCCCATCATGAGGGCATGAGTAGATCGGACTATATTTACATTAGTGTATTCCTTTAAATTAATGGCATGTATGACAATTTTAGCCTTATTCTTTCAGCTGCAACCCTGGCGGTGTCAAACGGACTTGGGAGAAAATAAAAAATAAATATAAAAAAATAATTCAAGGCAGTAAGAAGGCTTATTTTCATATCTTGTAAGTACAACATATACAAGGCTTTAGTGCTTCAATCAGTCTCTGTTGTAGGATGTTATCGGTAAAGCACCATAAAATGGTTTTGACGTTGCTTGCAGCTAACAGGAAAAAAATGAAATGTAGAAGACAGGAGGGGGCCCTCCTACACAGGAGTACACTCCTGCTGAAGAGTTGGTCCTCTCCTATAATGAGGGTCGCTCATATAAAAAATTGCCAGGTTAAAGCCGGTCTCTGAACACTAGGGCAAGATGTTCAGAGAGTTAATATGACCAGAACAACTTGTTCTACTACATTCACTTAGTGTGGTTTACTTTTACTTTCTGTTCTGTTCTTTGGCTGGTTACAAACATGTATACATACAATACATACAATACTTTGTGTTAAACTCTCTCCTACTCTCACTCACGTTTACATGTGGTGATTGGTAATTCTGTAGCTCATAAGTAAGCAAGCATTTTTTTGTGTTTGATTAGAAAGTGTCTTATGAAGACCTTATGAAGAATTAGGCTGAAAAAGACTGTTGGTAGATAATATTAGCCTGTACTCCATCAAACGATCAGGCTGTGTTTTTGCAGATTGCTTTCTCTCTCGGTCATCCTTCATTGTACATGAGACTTAATCCCTGTTTTTGATGTACTCCACATGTCAACTCTACCCCCTTCAAAATATCTGCAACACTAACTTGCTTTGCCAAATACATTTTGGAGAAAACTGTTATTTTTGCCTGGATTGTGTTCACTATCACAATTTGCGCGACATCCCTGGTCTTCAAGATAGTTGTTCAGAAAAGGTCATGGTGAATGGTTGGACGAACAGAGCACAGGACTTTAACACCGGACGCTGAAGTTCATATCCTGCACTCCACCTATTGTTAGGTTTACGACAGTAAAACACTTCAAGTTGGTAATTACTTTTAACATTTGTTCCAAAACCGTAATAAACTCCTTTGAGTTGGTTAAACATAATAATAAATAACATTAATCGTGCTTTAGTTGCCAAATACAGTTGTTGTAGGAAAACAAATTACAATGAATGTTTTGCTGTTATAGTCATTATCAGCATTCCTCCTTATAATAACAGAAGCCTGAATGTGAGACTAAAGCCTGAATATTTCCAACAAAATATATTTCCCTTTGCAAGTTAGCTGTAGGTAAATATAATTTTTAGGAGACATAGATGATCCATATTATCCGTCAGAGCTGGAGCCCCAACCAATACAATGAAATATCTTAGTAAGTTGTCCATCACATGCTGCTCAGCGTTCTTCCAAGAGATACTTCCCCATTTGGTGTTTTGATGATGGTGGTGGAGAGTGCTGTCTAACACATCAATCCAAAATCTTGTAAAGGTGTTGAGTTTGGCTGAGATCTGATAACTGTGAAGGCCATAGCATATGATTCACTCATTTTCATACTCATCAAACCGTTCAGTGAGCTTTTGATTATGTTTCTCTTTTATCCCATTTATACAGGTTTTTCCTGTAATCTGAAATAAGATGTTTAATTTAATTGAATCAGCTTTGTTGTTGTGCAAGACAACAAAATTCTAGTGACACATAGCATACGCATGTGTACATGCGATGTGATGTAGTTTTTCACTTATCACAAATGTTGATGTGGATTGTACCTCTCCCACACAGACGCACTTATACAGGGTTTATATGAACTTGGCTGCAGCTCCATGTGTGACTACAGACCTGCTGTTGTCAAACAGTGACTAGAAGACATAAATTAACAAATAGAGAAATACTGGCCAGTGGAAGACAAAGAAAAGACATTGGATAGTTGAATGTGTCTGCTATTGGTTTCCTAAAGTGAACTCAATGTAATAGTTTTCAACATGCCAGTCTGATTCCAAGTCCTTTCAGTCTGTCCACAGAGCTAGCTGGATAAATAATGAATCAGACATGCCTACTCAAAATGTGAGTCCAACCATCCATTGAAGTCTTTTAGTGTCTAACATTTCAGTTGGCATAAACATGGCCAGTCTTTAGCTAATGGCTTTCTTGCAGCTTCCATGTATGTACAGCTGTATGTACATTGTACGTAGCATAATTGTGACTGTGATCTCAATAACCGCTCTAATGTACAGACTGAAGTACTCACGCAGTAGACCACACACACGCACACCATTTTGATACTTGACTAACTCAAAACTGTTAGTTAATCATTTTGTGAAATGCCCAGAGGGCCATGTTGTCCCCTTGCTTTAACCAAAGAGAGAGAAGAAAGTGAGAGAGAGAGAGCAAATGAGTGCACTCTTTCCCTGAAAGCTCAGCAGTGCCGTGACAGACAGAAAGAACAAACACAGGGAGGACGACAGGGGGAAGAAGACATCAGGGACAGAGTGAATGAACAGAAAAGGGAATGTGAGGCTGGCTGAGGCCGGAGAGTATGGTGCTGTGGTGCAGAGAGAAGAGACGGAAAGTGAGGAAGCAGAGTGTGGTCATTATATCTGCCCTTCAGCCCATCCCCCACCACTTCTCCCAACGTCTCTCTCTCTCTACGTTGAGAGTTTGAGTTTAATGTGCCGCGACAGTGTGAGATGATGAAGAATAATTCCTGTATTCAGAGCTGCCAGTGCTCGCCCCTCCTCCTCTTCATCCTCCTCCTCTTCATCCTCTCTCAACTGCACTGACAAGTCAGGCCTGGATATCATTGTATCATTTATCCCAGCCTCGCTTCTGCCACTCTGCCTCATTTGCCCAGAGGGAAGTGTGAAAAGTGTGCATGTGTGCAAGTGTAAGGGTGTGTGTGTTTACATGTGTGAGGATCTCAGTGTGTGAATGAAATTGTGTCTGTGTGTGTTAGTGTCACTCTGTACTTGTGTGTATGTTGTGTGTGGAGCTCTAGCTGACTGCAAATGGGCTTTAGTGGAGTTTTTTGGAGACTGCACTTAACAGCTCGCTCAAGGGAGACTCACACACACACACACAGGGCTGTAAGGGTTCACAGAAAAGGAGGACGAGCGAGAAAAGAGTGAGAGAGAATTAGGGCAAGAAAGAGAAAGAGGGAAATGGTGAGAGTGGTGGGAAGTACTTCTTAAGCCCCGCTCCCGCTTCTGTTTTGGGTCTGTGAGACAACAAGAGGGCTGGAGACACACTTTGTGCAGAGCATCAGAAATGGACTCGTGGCTGAGGGCGATCCACTTCAACCAATCTGCTTCACCACCGGCGGAAGTAACTGCACACAGCAAAACACTTGTTGTTACTGCTGCTTCTGTCACTCCGCTGACTTGAGCAAGAAACTTGCTGTGATCTGTGACCTGTCACTCAAACTGCATCCAGGCCATTTTCTCCAAACTATCACTCCAACTGATCTAGTGACTTCCACCGCATGGTACTTGAACGGTTTGGAGTTTGAACTATGTAGTGTAACGATACAAAAACACAAACATTGATCTTGTGTATTGCAAACTGCATATTAACAATTGTGTCAGCACCAGAAATACATTATTACATTATTAGATGGCATTGCAATTCTTAGTTTATTGTACAAAGCCACAAGTTGTTCATTCTGTTTCCTCTCACATGACAAGTTTGTGCATCAGTGAGATACTAACCAGCTGATTTCAAATGTGACATGAGCCTGTCTATGACTCCAGGTGAACTCGTGAAAACACACATAGTGTAATAACCCATGTTTAATACCTTACTCCTGGGTGAATCAGCGGTTGCACTTTTTTACACAGACTTTGGGTTTTTGGTGTCAAGCAGACACCAAATACTGTATCTTGGGCCAGTCATTTGTTAATAGAACTAAAATCGCATTATGCTCCTCTTATGCAGCTTATGCATTGGAAATTACAGGAGTACCTCTGCAGGTCCTCATCAAGCAGTCTGTACTTAGACAGGGCAAGAAACGATTTGTGGGTACAACAATTGCAACACCATGAATGCCTTATAGGGGAGATTGTCTGAAACTGTGTGCCCTGATCCCTATTTTTACAATTCATTGCTTTGAGACTATAAAGATACAAAAAAGACTCAGAGTTAATGGAGAGAGATCAGGAAGACAGTGGGATGCAGGCAGGAGAAGCTATGATAGAAGGGGTTTCACCGTGCCTTTGAGTGTGGCTATTCAGAATAGGTATAAAGACCTTATGCCTTTAGACATGGCTGATTGATGTGTCATATGACTTAGTTCATTTCAAGCATACCGAACTCTGTAGGATTCTTCAATGTAGTCAAACTACTATAAACATCAATTTATTATTATGGCATTCAAGTTACTGAAACAACAAAAGATAACATGTTGCTGGCCACACAGGCTGTGTAATATGTATTCAGTGCTACTTGTGAATGTACTTGTGTTTGAGTACATGATGGCAAATATACATTAAAAACCCCCAGGGGCTTGAGATGGTCTTCACAGCATTTTAAGGCATTTTACTTAAATGGGCCTAAAACCCGCATTCACCATCTTTAAATCATCTTTTATGAATTCTCAGACATTAGCGCACCACACAAACTTAGTACTGGCATCTGTATACACAATGAAAAGATGACATTAACCAAATAAATGCCAAATTGTACTTTCTGTGTCTGTGTCTGTGTCTGAGGGAAATACATTTTGTCATCTGCTGATGCCTGGCAATCCTATCAATGCCCACAACCACGTCAAATGCACAAGTGTACACCCAATGTATTATGCACACAAACACATTTATTCATATTTGTTTGGAGTATATCAGGAACTAAATAGAACATAAAATAGAACATAAAACAAACCATATGTGCAATATTTATAAATTTCATGTCAAAAAGATAAAAGTTATTTATGCAAACCAATAATGAAAACATGTGAAACAGTATTTAGGACAAAATTCCTCTAAACTGCAGCACAATTACAATGATTCTGATGTGTTGCCTATGATTCAGGTCAGGTTACACAATACGGTCTCACTCCCAAGTTGTCACATACGGACATTTGGTCGGGGCCCCTTTGGCATCAATTTTGATGCACTGGGTACCTTTTCAACGTTCAGGGTAGTCCAAAGGGGGAACTGTCTCCTAAAAATTACATTTCTAAACAACAAAACTGCAATGGCAAATCAGTTTTGTACGAAATGCCGTCTTTAACATAATGAGGCTATGTTGTTAATTTACGTATTTGGCAAGTTGGCTTGCCAAGATATCCGATCTTTCAGTACAATATGCATTTGTAGTGACTACAACGTTATTAAACTTTATTATTATGACACTCATAGCATTTGGTTAAGGTTAGGTAAAGATCATGGTCTGGTTTAAAGCTGCAACTTCAGACACAACATGTTTATTTACATTTAACCAAAACCACAGTCTTTCCCTAACCTTAACCAAAGTGCTTTTGTTGCCTAAACCAAAGACAGGACGCAAACCCCAGTCTCTGGTGTGACAGTCATGCACTTTGTATGCCCACCATCCACCCCAAACACCTCCTGGTACCTCCACTGCCATTAATAAATGTAGCATTTCATTCATGCTTTAATGTACCCTGCATGTTGAAAAATGCAGTAAAAGGGCCCTGGCCAAGGGTCCACATGTGACAACTTGGGAGTTGTCTCTCTCTCGCTCTCCCTCAACCCAGCCGGTCGGGGCAGACGGCTACCCACCATGAGCTGGGTTCTGTTCAAGGTTTCTACCTGTTAAAAGGGAGTATTTCCTTGCCGCTGTCGCCAAGTGCTTGCTCATGTGGGAATGTTGGGTCTCCCTAAATATAACTATAAAGAGTCCGGTCTAGACCTCCTCTACAGGAAAAGTGCCCTGAAATAACCTCTGTTATGACTTGGCGCTATATAAATAAAACTGAATTGAATTTAATTGAATTGAGTGTTTATTTCAGAAGGCTACTTTCCGTCTTTATTATGTCATGAAATGTTATTTTTGTTTACAATTTTGCTACAGGAAAACAGATCCACAAAGAAAAACAGATTTTTATTAAGTGGTTCTATTTATCAGTTTTATAATAATTATGTACTTCAGCAAACTTTATGATATCCATTATATCAGAAATGCACGGCAGATACTGGATAGCCTACTGGATACTTTTATGAGATAGCAGCAAAGTCAGGCAACACATATAGTGTTGGCAGAGTTGTCTGTATTCAGACAGATTCATCAGTCACACCCCACACACATAGTGTTTTTGGGAGTGGATACCCTCAGCACACATGTATATGCATATTCTGCTCACACCCTGCCACACTGTCTTCCATGTATACACATATATTACACACACACACACAATCTCTCCTTACATAACCCTACATGAGGGTGTTTGTATCAATAAAATATGGTGGCATGAATAAGTGATAGGATACATAGTGGAGATGCAGCTAAGCCGAGCTGAGCCAGGCCAGCTTTCACAACACTGGAACTTCCTGTCAACAAAATGTCTTACCATGCACATGCCTGTGTGCATAAGCCTGCATGTGGGTATCTGCGTGTGCCTGTGTGTGTGTGTGTGTGTGTGTGTGTGTGTGTGTGTGTGTGTGTGTGTGTGTGTGTGTGTGTGTGTGTGTGTGTGTGTGTGTGTGTGTGATCATATAAAACTACTACTACCATCAAATAAAGACAATATGCCAAAAACAAAACAGCAAGTGATCTGAAAGTGACAGTAAAGCATCCTCATTTACAGTTGTGCCGTATGCCGGTACGACTCAAGACAGTGATTGTGGATTACACTTCTGTTTATATGCCTCCACGCTGGTGACAGCCTTGGCAAGACGCATTATGATTTCTGGTTGTCCGTCAGATGGACATATGTCCATCAAATTCTCCTGGACTCGATATCTCTGGAATGAAGAATTCATATGCTAATGATGATAAAATACACTTAATATCTTTTATTAAATTCCTTCAAAGTCATCAGTATGTATATAATGCCAGTCTGGACAGACTTGGATGTAAACTGCAACCTGACTGGTTTGCGTAAGCATACAACCGTGAGGCGCTAACTCTAGTTTATACAGGCATCACACTCTATTTGAATTCGTTTTTTTTTTTGTCACTGAACATTAGCATATTTGGTAGTAGACTGTATATCTTGATATCTTGAATGAACTGTGAATGAGCCTGTGAATACAGGCCTTAATAAACATTGAGTAATGTATACTGCTGAATATAAATAGTATTAAGAGAGATACAGTAGATTACAACCGCTCAGAACTACTATAGAGTAAAAGGCAGCATTTTATATGATAATGGTTGAGATAATCAGCATGCTTCTTTGCAGTGACCTGACCTTTACATTTAGCACATATACATGGTATTTCTTACCACACATTTACATCTTTCATATCGTCTAAATAAACACTATGTGTTCACTCAGGGGTATCCTCATTTACTCGTGTTCTCTTTTCTTATTTGTATCTGAATCTTAACGCCGCCCAGGCATGATTTCCCATTGTTTTTACTCCTTTCCCCTTCTCCCTCTGTTTATGTAGACTTAAAAGCCTTAATGAACCGTTCATCTTTATTTCTCTTGCACATCAAAGCAGACCAGATTCTCAGTGTTGGATATATACCAGATATAATTTAATCTGCCTGCACAACTGACATTACATTTTTAGTGTATGCATTACTCACGGTCACATGGCATGCACCTTAGAAACTCGACTACCAGGACGCCTACATCTCAGTACTTTTAGGCCCATCCTAGAGTGTGTATAACTACTATAACTATACTATAACTGTTTGACATCTGTGAAGAAGAAAAATATATTATTTGCTATATAGAAAGATTATTCAAGAAAAGAAACAAAATCAAGTGGCAGCCGATTCTCAACCCTGTGATTGTAAAAGATTCAGATCCTTATGAGACACAAACGCCACTGGCACCGAACATTATTCAGCTCTTTTAAGTGCAACAGCTCCACAATGCTAGAAAATTTGCACAAGCTCTTAATTGAAACTGGCTTTGCCTTACTAGTGTGAAGTAGGATGAGGCAGCTTCCACACATTAACACATTTTAAAGGCTTCCACCCTGTGAGGCTTTTAAATACAGTCATAGCCCCTTTTCCATAAGGGAAAGGTGGACAGCATCAGTTTTAAGTTAAAGACCAACACTGGAATACAAAGTATATCAGTCAAATCAGAAACTGATTGACTGAAACATGGGCAGAGAATCAAAAGTATATCATGATATCAGGTTCTGTGTGTTTATACTCAAATACAGACTGATATCACAAAAACATTTTCTGTACATTGGGGATCTGTGCATCCATTTCTCCAAGATGAAAGCTCAGCCATGATTAGGCCACATTTAAAGAATTAAAGGAGATGTATGAAAAGCATCTCCTCAATGTTGATGCAATAGAGATAATTTTATCTCTCTTTTCCACTCCCTGTCATTCAAATAAAAACAAAAGCAATACAAGGATGTCTAATTTGGTAATAAGGAAATGAGCCAAAATGATCACAATGTTGAGCAAAATAAGCAGACTAACAATAATTTGAGAGGAAGATTACACAAGATAATACGAGCTTCCTTTTAAATTGTCAGATATTTCATGCCTCTGATGAGTTTGTGTATGCTGTGTTTTCCTGTTAAAAGGTTGGAAGAAAGTTAAAAAACCCAGAAAAGCCTGTGGATTGGTTGATGAAGTGGATTAAAACCTGCAATTTAACCTGATTCTCTTCAGTTGGTCATTAACTGATGGATACGGTTTGTAATACTGGAGCTAAGTTTTAAAAATATAAATATCCATGTACTGTGACATTTCAAGGCATGCTAGTCATCATTTATTTTGAAACATCCAGTATGTCAGCTGGAGAAGTAAAAATTTGTCTCATCTTTAATTTTACAGTAAGCTCATGTTTTTCTGGTAAAATGCCAAGATATCAGTCTTTGCATATATATTAGTAAAAGTAAAGAAAATACAGCAAATCGATAAAACGTCTGGTATACATCTACAATATAAAACAGTTTCTATCTACTGTATAAACATGTCAAAGAGAAATTATATTTCTCAGATTATTATATTACAGAATTAAAATGGCATGTATAGAATATAATAAATTCTAAATTATTATAACCTTATTAATCACCTGATTAAAATAAAAGGCAACCTTTAAACTAATCTTGTGCATTATTTATTTATTTTTCTTTCTTTAATTGTTAAAGTTATATGTTCACCTTCATGTAGGTATACAGGTATCTAAGTAGCTACGCAGCAACATCACACACTTAAATATCCCCTGTTGATATGAAAAAAGTAGGAAAAACAAGAAATGATTGATATTATTTAAAAATAAGTCTTTTTAAATGTGAGGACCTGTTCTGATTGTGTTTGCTCCTGGGAGCACTCAGAGCCTTAGAAATGGTTTTATATCCTCACCCTGATCTATGCCTTGCCACAATTTTACATTTCCTTGGTTTTCATGACTTGGTTTTGTTCTGACATACGGTGTGAATTGTGGGACCTTGTACACACAGGAGTGTGACTTTCTTAACTATGTCCAATAAATTCAGTTTGCCACAGCTGGACTCCAATCATGTTTTAGACAGATTAATTAATTTGAATAAATATGCAAAAAAAATTCTAAAAACATGTTTATACTTTGTCATTATGGGTTATTGAGTGTAAATCGATGTGGAAAATTCAATTTTTCTCCACGTAAAATTAAATCCATAACACAATAAAGTGTGCAAAAAGTGAAGGTGTCTGAATACTTGAATACTCCACTGTACATACTAGCACCTGCATAATCTACAAGATATACCATGCATTAGCTGTCTGTTCGCTGTTGTTTTTTTGTCCAGCTCTTAAGCTTACACGATGCAAAGAAACTTTACAGCATAAATAAGTAGAGAATGATAAGCATAATTTTGAGACAGCCGAAAAATTTGATTTTGAGGTTTTCAGGGGGTCCTGGGTGTTAATTAGGGGTGTGGCCCCTATATTCTGTGAACTGCCTCACCTGTTCTTGTGTACATATCACTACAAACCTACATCAGTAAACAAAGATAGCCCTTATGCATGGATTTTCCTGTTTTTGTGCCCATGACTTTGTTGCTGGCCATTGCAGTTGTGCATTTATTGCAGAAAGTGGAAATGATACAACGTCAAAATTGGTTGTCTAGTATCATGGCACTATCCACAATAATTCATTTTTTATGCACATTTGTTGGGTTGGCAGTCATTCTTGTCAAACCCTGTGTGTGACACTGTGAATCCTAGCAGGCTGTTCAAGTTTGCCCGCTGTTTTTCAATGTAAATCTTCAATTTTCTGCTCTCTTGACCCGTATCTAACCTGTTCAAAGAAAGTGCTTCAAATGAAAGCAGATAAAGGAAAATCATATTTCTTAAAGGTCAAATCCCAGGTTAAAAGCTGACCTTTTTCTACCCAACAACGAGGTTGCTGTTTATTCTAACCCAAGAATGATAGATTTGTTCCCCTGAAAAACAGCTTTTCTACTGTATATAAAGGCAATCCATAAGTAATGGAAGTTGCTCTTTGTATCCAGCTTCTCATCCATAAGCAGCCTGTCAAAGAACTCTGCTCTTTTATACAGACCAGCTGAACTTTTTCCCTTTTGACCCCTTGCTTACTACTTTGTTGACTGTTTGTGTGTGTTTGTGTGTGTATAGTATGTGTTTATGTGTCTCTCTGTGTTAACCTGTACACAAATACCGATAGTACAGTGAGGTTGAGCTTATTGGAGCCTTGTTCTTCTTCTTACCAGCTCTGTACTCCTACATGAGTTTGCTTCTATTTGCTGCAGTTCTGGTTTCTCACATGTTCCCAGATAAAACCATTGCAGAGACCCGTTTGTGTTTTTGTGTATGACTACATTTAGACAGAATTATCAGGCCACTTTTAACATTTAAAAAAAACAGCATATATTTCAGTCATCTAACTCTGATGTGACTGATGCCAAGACAAGACAACAAAGAAATGACAAAAATCGCAGCTTTACCACAGACTTGATGGTCATTGACGCTGATAAATAGCAAATCGGCGTATCAAGACTTTGCTAGTGTGTGGGCTTATATAGAAAAACAACTATCATAAAACAACCATCGAACCATCATATGCTTACAGTGCTTGAGTGAAAGCAATTTGGACATCTTACCTAATATTCAAATAATGTGCCTTCAAGATTTTTCCAGACCGGAAACAGCACTGCCATAAAATAATAAAAGGGGCTGCTCTGGTTTTTTTGGCTGCACCTCTTTTTAATGCCTCTTGTAATTTATTTCCAACATGTAGCCTGACTCAACTGATATGATTTTTATGGAAGACATTCATCTGATGTCACATCAGCATTAGCTTGAGTCAATTGTAACATTTGATAGTATTTCATGCAAAAACAAATTAATGTACTTTAGAAGCATTTGATATTAGTAGTATCCAAGGTTTCATTCCAATGTGTTTTTCAGAGGGGTTACTATCTTAAAACTAAAACTTAAAACTAAAACTTTTCATTAGGAGTTTTTTTATATGAAAATTTACAAATCTTGATTCTTGAGACTGTCTTCCCAGAAAGAATGACAGCATTGTTTGTTTTAGTCAGTGCCCCAAAACGACATCTTTTTATGCTCAAGTGACAAAGCCCTCTAGGACCATAGGGATTATGACGTGAGCAAAGGAGGAAGTCAGGTGAGGTTATTATAGAGTGACAAATTCTGCATATAAAGGATGTTGGAGTAGATGGATGAGTCAACCAAACCTCACACTTTAACATGGGAAACAACTTTAAGTTTCCCATTCTACCAAGGCAGTACTCTTTTTGTTTTAAGTGTGACCACAGTCGTTCCTGGACCTTAACCAAGTTGTTTTTGTAACCATGATAACGAAGGTCCCTAACCTTAACAAAGTAGTAATTTTAACCAAAATGAAGATTTTTTTTCCTAAACGTAATTACTTTTTTTAATCCCAAATCACCACCAAACCTAACCAAGACATTTTTGTGCCTAAACGTAACTAAACCTTAACCATAGAATTGTCACATCATAAAACCTGATTTATTTTTTAAACAGTGTTTGAAATGTTTTTTTAAAGACAAATTATATCTTCCTGCTGATAAGGCCATCCGATCAGAAAACACTTCTATGTGTTATTCTAGAGGTTATGGACAAACAACGTTGTTTTTGTATTTGGAGGATTTGTTGTGAATTTTATGTAGAAAGAGAAATGTATTGATGCCAAATGGAAAATGCAGGGTTACAGCAGCCAAACATACTGTAAATCATGAAAATAAATGATATACTGATGAATGCAAGGAGGTGGGAAAGAAATACATTTTTAAAAAGTATAAAAATAAGCAATCAACTAGAATAGAATAAATCTGAGAACAGAAAATGAATTATAATTGATAATACATTCTGTGCTGTCCATTAGTTTCATCAGTAGGTACCAACACCAGCAACCAATTTCAGCTGAGTTCAGGCTTCCTGTTCAAATCCACAAAAGGGGTCTTCCAACATGTTTGTCAAACGACATCAAACCATATCTATATGAGTGCATGATTGCCTTCAGGGTAGGATATTTCAATGGTCTACAGTGGGATATGTTCTCCACCATAGGCAGTTTGTTCATGAAGTGCTTAAACAAGTAGAACTATTTGAATGTGCTTAGTTTTGATGTACTGTTTTTTTAAATGCTTATGTGAGCCCTAAAAAGCTTTTGGATACATGTTGAAAAGAATAGATAGAATTTCCACAAACCCCACTCTGCATCCCCAAAGATAACAGAGGTAGCTACTGCTTGAAACTAGAAACAGATGGGTGACGAATAAAAGGAAAACTTGCTTCAATGATCCTTGACATAAACTCCAAGTCTCTGGGGTCTGCTGGAGAGGGGAACATCCAAAAGACATTCCGTCATTTGATGTTTTGATGGTGGTGGTGGAGGAGAGTACTGTCTAACACATCACTCCAAAATCTCCCATAGGTGCTAAGTTGTTACTTTGTGACTGTGAAGGCCATAGCATATTATTTACATCATGTGCATACTCTTCAAACCATTTAGTGGCCCCTCTAACCTGTATGGAAGCAGCTGTATTTTTATGTTACTCAATTCATTTATTCTGGTGTTTCATTTAATATGCCACCAGTCTGTACATACTGTACATCCTTTGCACATTTAAATTGAGACTCTGAAAAATAACTCAAGTTAAGTAAATCATAGTTATGTTTTAACTGTGCATGTCCTTGCCTTCAGAAAGTCCTCAAATGTTCTAATCTGCAGTTGGATTACCTGTAGTTAGTTGTATTTGTGTTTTTTGAATCAACAAATTCAGCTGAAAATACTCAATATAACCCTCTTATATTATTCATTTGGAAGACCAGTCTGGGTCTGTTGTTGTTCTCTTTTGGCCCATGTCTAAGAGCAGCAGTCTGCCTGTAAAAGCAGTTCCATACAGTGTCCAGTGTTGAGGCAGCTGTCACTTTGCTCTGTAAGTGGTTAGTCAAAACCTGGGTCACCACTAGGTTTTCATTAGAGGCCTAATTCAAAGCGGCCCACATAGAGTGTCAGGAGTGTCCTAGCCTGTTGTTGGCACCCTTTATAACACACTCTAATGAGCAGCCGTTGGGAAGGTTGTGGCCAGCTTTGTACATGGACCTGGTGTACCTTAGGATATATGGTCAGAGAAGACAAAGAGAAAGTCCTCACTCAAAGGCCTGATTTAGCCCCATGAATCACTTACTTTCTTTTCATTTGTTCCTTAATCACACAACCTGTTGACTATCATAATTCATGGGACTAGCTGCTGGCTGTGGTTTACCGTGTGGAGGTCAAGCATGAGGCCGTCATGCCTTCTCAGTGGACTTGCCAGTATATGGGCTAGACACTGTGATTAGTCAGGAAGATGTAGATTGGTGGATCACCAGTCAAGGTGTTCATTCACAATAGCAGCATCAACCTTAACACCACCCGTAACATCAGTGCCTTTAGTCAAAATGTTCCCTGTTCAAAAATGAGCGATTCATTGAGCTTGATCCTTAACGTTTGAGCACTGATAAACTGAATGAGGTTTCAACATCCATCACGAGGCTCTATTTGAACCCTGCACATCCCATCTATTCTGATATACTGTATGTGGTGTGTGTGTGTGTTTGTGTGTGTGTGTGTGTGTCGCCAACTGCATTAATGTGCACTGGCCTTTACACAGCAGGGTGTGTTAAGCCTGGCTTTTCACAGTCCATCAGGATGATCTCCGGTAGATGTTAATGAGCTTTCCCACTAATGTGGACTCAGTCATCCAACTGGACAGCTTTCTAAGGATTGCGCAAAGCAAGGTCTCACATAGTCTTGCTGACATAGTCTCATGTGTAAAACATCTGTAACTCATTTTAAAGGTATTTTTCCATGTATTATTCATGTAGTTGAACTCAGTATCTTAAGTTATAACATGCCAGCACTACAGATGAAGAACTTAAATACATTTCGGATGTGACACTGCTTATGGTTCTAAATACTCTGTAACATGTAGGCTTTTCTGAAACCTTCTGGCCTTCAAGAGGTAATCCTTGAATTTTATTTCCCAATGAGTCCTTCACAAACCACAGTTTTAAACATGCTGTTTTCTACAGCATACCCATTGGTTTCATCATAAATTCCCATTGAGGTAGAAACATTGTGATAATTTCCTCAGCACAGTTAATCTTATCCTTCTACCTTGGGGTTGACCTAGGCAACACTTGGGAACAAGCAAGTATTTATTTTTCATGAAAGTCAAATGAATCAATACATTGTTAAATTTAGTGTGTGTTTTGTTTCTTTGTTGTTTGTTTTTTTTCTGGTGGGGGGGGGGGCTGTCCATGCAGCAGAGGGCCAGGGCTCGATTTGAACCCATGCTGCTGCTGGTAAAGATACTCAAACTTGATTGTCTAGTAAAATCATGGCCATAGATCTGATCATTACTGTGGGTAGCAACCATAAAACGCAGGTGGAAACATCATCGCTCTGGATTAAAATATGATTTCCACCGGTAGAGATGTCATTGCCATGAAACGAACCATTGTAACTGCACGTAGAGACAAACCCATGGCACATAACACCATCAACATCATTAATAAAATTGAAGCTCTAGTTAGAATGCTAGTGGAGCTCTTACATACATAATCACCTGTTAAGGTGATCCTGTTATGTCGAAAGTCAAAGTAATAGAGGAGGAACTAATTCAGGGAAAAAGAAAAGGAAGTGCAGGCCGTTAATGGGCACCTGACATATGTAGCCTGCTTTACATTGATTACATAAAAAAAACAAGATCAAATCAAGACAAAGACAATGCAGTCAACCACCCCACATATGCAGTAAATTCTCAGTATTTAGTGTTTTCTAGGTCCATCAATGTGCCATCAGTAGTAGATATGCCTTAGAAATAGGAAATGGCATCAGCTAACCATGTGCAAAATTACTATTCAGGGTTTCATTGTAGACTTGTAGTGCCCCATGTGCCTTTTTCACAGGCTTTTATAACTTGGGAAATGTTGAAATCTGGAGGAAAACATTGAGTACTTGCCATCTTTATCATGGAGTTGCCTGTTCTGCCTCAGCTCCCATTGTTCATGTGTTGAGGTGTCCCTAAGCAAGATGCAGAACTCTAAATTGCTCTTCATACAGTATATGCCTAGAAAAAAAAACTGGATTGCTTTGGACAGAAGCTCCTTCTCGAAAATAAATGCATTGTAATCTTTAATTTTATTTTTTGAATTACAATTTTGTTTATATTTTTTTTATTTACTTTTTTTGTTCATTGTAAAGGTCAAACTTGATAGGCGTGACTAAATCTGCACAAATACAGGCTGTTGGTGAGTTTTTATTTTTTACTGGTACTAGTCTGAAAGAACCCAAATTTGGTTAAACATCAGTATACTGTATATTTCAATCATTTTTCACATAGACAAAGATGTGTAAGCCATTCTGCGTAAATGGAAGTGTGTGTGTATGATACCATTGGGGGTTGGAATGCGATGTGAGTACACTAATCAGAGCCAGCTGGGGCCAATGGTGAGATTAAAGTTAAAACACAAAAACAATCAGCTGGGATAAGTATACCATCACTAGGGGTTACTACCCCCATCACAGTCTCTCAGGGGGATGGATGGATGAATGGATGGATGGGTGGATGGATGGATGGATGGATGGATGGATGGATGGATGGATACCTTGCCTGGCTGGCACAGACCCTCTGATGAAGAGAGCTTTGTATTCTCTTTGATCCCTTCCTGTCACTGGTGAGTCTAGTCTCACCACAATATGCTTATTACACACACCGACTCATTGTAAATTGTAAAAACAAATGGTGCACTGAAACTGCTGCTGCCCTGCTAAATGCTGCTGATTCTACATTCTGTCTAGACACAGCGTTATGGTCAGATCTGAGGTTAGTTCAGAGTTAGGAAATGATTTAGGTAAATTCCAGTTTCATACACATTGGGCCTTATTTTCATAGTTTTGACCGTCATCCCTATCAGTAATAATAATGTGCTACGTTAATTGCTAATATCTTGGAAATGCAACAACATCGCTCAAAAGAGGTCTGGCAGGACAGGAAACAGGAGCTGTCAGACAGCACACAAATAAACCCGCGGGTTAGTCAAATTTATTTGGAACGGAAAACAAAAGTGAACAGTAAAATTGTCCTTGTAAATATCCATCACAGTTTTCAGGATGACTTCCTGGCTGAACTTTAACTGACTTTACTTACTATAGTTGTACAAACACACAGTGTTTCTGTGCAATGAGGGATTATTACCAACTCGCACTTTAGGTTTTTCCTCCAAATAATAGGTTTTAGATAAATGTTTTAAAACTTTCAGATTTACAACATGTCTGATCATCTAACTGCACGTGTTTTTGCCCAGTTGGACTTGCAATTATATCCGTGTTGGCTTGTTGCCAGATCTCAGCAATGATGATGACAATTTTAGCATAAATAGTAGAAATGAAGGCCAAAACTAAAAAAAATAAGACCCAACTTGTAACAAACCGTATTTTTCTTTAACTTTAAAAGAAGGTTTAAATATGAAAAGATGATGTGCCTGTGAGTTTTTTTTGGTTCAACTGCAGTATTGTGTATGCTGGATCCCTGTGTGTGTTTGCGTGAGGGTATAAGAGGATTAAGACCTGTTCACTGCTGAGGGTGCAGACTGGACCATTTCTGACCATTCCATCTGTCTGTCCAATTGGCAGATGAGTTATTAACTTGCCACTGTCTTGTTATATGTGTCTCAAATTGTGCCAGGACAAGTTTCCAAAGGCAGTGAAATTTTCCTCCTTGTTCAACACTACCAAGAACCAATCCACCTCCCACCCCTCCAACTCTGGCCTGAAAAACCTCCCCTGTTATCTCCAGATGTGGCATCCACTGCTGTTTTACTGATAGCTTTTAAACTCTGTATCTTGTGTTAACCTGCACTTTCTTTTGAAGTCTGGCCACTGGTGTCATCCCAGAATACAGCTCCAGTCCCAGCGGCAGTACAAAGTTCCACACCAGCAATAGAATGACTTCCAAGGTTAGGCCATACACATGCCAATATTTTGAGACTTAGAGAGGAGAAATGAGAAAACATTGCATACTACATCCAAATAGTCACATTTAAGATGCTGCTATCAGCTTTTGTATTTTAAATATTTAGAATTTTTGGCATTGAAAATTACATTTTTGAAGATAAGCCACTATATAGAGACCAGAGCAGCATTACCTACACCTGAAGTTGTACAAAAACCACCTTGTAAATAACCATATTACTTTACCTAGTGACATCAGCCCGAGAGGAGAAGATCACCAACATTAGAGTGCTGGGGGATTGTGTTGGCAGCGTGAGAGGTTAAGACTTGTTGAATAGCTGGTAGTCATAACACAATGAGGTGGATTAGGCAGCACTAGAAAGGGGCCTTTAGGGCTTTACTGGGGTGTTCAGCAGCTTATAGTACCTACAATAACATTGCAACAGTGCACATCCAGCTGGGCTAGCTGAGGCTGGCAAAAAGGCTCGCTGGGGGGCAAGTGGCTGGCAGTTATGGTCAGTGTGGTAGGAAGAAAGGCTGTGGTGTGAGAAAACAGAGTTAACAGGGAGGCAAGATATCAAATTACAGAAGAATTAAGCTAAGAAAAATTATTAATGGGTAAAAAGAAACATAACAGCATTTTACTAAAGATTCCCTGTGTCTTCCCAAATGACCCCTGAGTGTCACATAGGGAGCCAGTGGAATTCAGGCGAGGAGTTGGCGAAAAGGAAAAGTGCAGGACTGCAGAGGAGAGGTGATTCTCAGGTTCATTGGCTCCAGCACTTGTCTCTGCTTGCCTGGAGTTGTGGATGGAAAAATGATATAATTAAAGAGGACCCATATTGTTAAAGATAAACCTCAGCGATGGTGTGTGTGCAGTGATACTGTATGTACATGAATGTGGGAGTCGGAAAATGTGTTTTTTAAAGTACAGAATTAGATTACTCAGTTTGAGATGGTCATATTTTCTGTTGCTTTTACTAAATAATTTAAACATACACTCTGGCTATGTGCAGCAAGACAATATTGTATACCCATATATTACCATATACACTCACCGAGCCCTTTATAATTAGGGACACCATACTAATACTGGGTAGGGCCTTCCTTTGCTCTCAGAGAAGCCTCAATTCTTCATGGCATGAATTCCACAGGATGTTGGAAATATTCCTTTGAAAACTGGTTCCGTGTTGACATGAATGCATCACATCATTACTGCAGATTTTTCAGCTGCGCATTGATGCTGCCAATCTTCCATCCTACCACATTCTAAAGGTGTTCTATTGGATTCAGATCTGGTGACTGGGGAGATGACTTTTGCTTTGTGACATGGTGCATTATCATGCTGGAAGTAGCCATTAGAAGATGGTAAACTGTGGCCATAAAGGGATGCACATGGTTAGCAACAATACTCAGATAGGCTGATGATCGATTGGTATTAAAGGACCCAAAATGTGCCAAGAAAACATCCCCCACACCGTTACACCTCCACCACCAGCCTGGTCTGTTGACACAAGACAGGTTGAGTCCATGGATTCATGCTGTTGACACCAAATTCTGACCCTAAATTCTGCGTGCCTCAGCAGAAATCCACATGCATCAGATCAGGCTACATTTTAAGTTTTGGTGAGCCTGTGCCCACTGCAGCCTCCGATTTCTGTTCTTGGCTGACAGGAGAGGAACCCAATGTGGTCTTTTGCTGTTGGACATGTTGTGCATTCTCAGATGCTTTTCTGCTCACCACAGTTGTAAGGAGTGGTTATCTGAGTTACTGTAGCCTTTCTGTCAGCTCCAACCAGTCTGGCCATTCTCCTCTGACCTCTCTCATCAACGAGGCGTTTCCGTCCACAGAACTGCTGCTCACTCACTGGATGTTTTTTGTTTTTGGCACCGTTCTGAGTCAACTCTAGAGACTGTTGTGTACAAAAAATCCCAGGAGATCAGCAGTTTCAGAAATACTCAAATCAGCCCATCTGGCACCAACGATCATGCCATGGTCAAAGTCACTGAGATCACATTTTGTCCCCCATTGTGATGTTAATGTGAACATTAATTGAAGCTCCTGAACTGTATCTGCATGGTTTTATGCATTGCACTGCTACCACATGATTGGCGATTGGATAATTGCATGAATAAGCAGGTGTTCAGTTGTTCCAAATAAAGTGCTGAGTAAGTGTATTTTGTATTTCTCGATGATGTACAGCCTGCATCCATTCCTCCAACCCTATTCCTAACATGGCACCATTTTAAGACTACCTTACCCCACAAACACCACTAACCCGCAACCCTAGAACCTCAAAATAAAATAAAAACAACAATGAGATGGCAGGGGAAAAAGGAACAAATACCTTTATACATCAATAAATAAACATACATGAAAACAGAGAAAACCTTTTTATAAATTCAAATGAAATCAAAGTCTCTTTGCATTTGGTAGAGTCATATGCTTAACTAACTGAAAAGTGAAACACAATATTACATAATTACTTAAAGAAATGTTTCTTTATCAAATAAGTCCACAAATCGGTTGTATATTATTTAGTCTCATGTATTCAGCTCACTGATATATCTATACAAGGTATGTCCACATATACAGTTGATATATAATAGGTATGACACATTATATTATTATAGCTTCTGTTTCAGTTGGTAGCAGTATTTAGTAACAATAACATTGTTCTGGGTTTCAGTGGAGACATATGAGAGCTCATTCTAGGGGTTATATGTTAACTGATTAAAAATAACGGAAGTTGGTTAAAAAATTATTAACTATTAGCACATCATCCAACAAAGTATCAGTATTGGCCCTACAAATCCAAACACTGTCTGAACACAGAGCACTGTGAACCACCAGTCCTCACCTCTGCCTGGGATTACTGCAGCATTTCTGCCCTTTGTAGTGTTTGGGAGTTAAGGAGGAGGCAGCTGTGAGGGCGGGGGGTGCGCTGGGATAACACCACAGAGTGGCACATTGCGTGTTAGCCTGGATAATCACAGTGTGGTTTGTATTAGGTTTCCAGGGCCAAAGTAAGAAGCTCCCATTTCCTGCATGCCCTCCGTGACAAAGACAATATCCATATTTGCTTTTGAACATCTGCAGGATGTATTAAGTGCATGCTGTGGTTTTCTGTCAGTACAGTATGAATTTGAAATGACTGTTAAGCTAATTAGGCCTCCTGTTCATGTCAAGGTCACTGATGTGTCCTGTAGTTAGTTTTTGACAGAGTGCAGTGTGAAACGTCACCTCAAACAGCAGAAAGAATTTATAGCATGTTATTCTGGCACAGTAAAAACTCCAGCAGTGGAAACTGTTTTAAGTTGATACCAGACAGAAACTGTAGGTCACAACAGAATACAGCTACATACAGCTACAGAGAATATCTCTGCTTTCATTTTGGTACTGTATTTACACTGTTTTTTAAAGTTGTTGCGGGCCATTGTGTCAGTGGCTGGTCTTGAAATTTCTTTCAGGGAGGCCTTGAGGCAATTCCACACGTTCAACAAAAAAATTCCAAGAAAATACATGTATCTCATCCTTTGTATCAGTCTTATCTCTGGTTTCTCCTCACAGTGAATCATGCCCTGTACGTAAATATTAAATCAGCAACAATCCCGAGGACTGAGGCCATGCCCATACTGACATTAGTACTGAATGAAAAAAAGTCAGCCTCCACATTCACTTCAATTAGACCACTGTGTTGGCTCAGGGTTTTTTTCTTTTTTTTTATTTTTATTTATTTGTTTGCAGGAAGGCCATTCTAACTAATAAATTTACAGTCCTGGTTGAAATTATTGGCACCCCTGACTTTTATGTAAAGAATTTAGAATATATTCAGAAATAAATGCAAATTAACCAATTTTGTATAATCAGAATATTTAATAAAATGTCCAAAGTTACTGAACAACAACAAAAAAATCATTTCACATAGTGAAATAAAAAATACAGATATAAAATGTAAGCTTGACACAATTATTGGCACCCTTTTGATGAATTTAAATTAGTTCCTCAAACAAAATAATAAAACAAATAACACTCACCTGTGCTTAAATCTCGGTATTCACATGACCTGAATTTACCAATGTATGATGGTTGTACTGCATAGAAAAGGTGCTGATTGTTTCCAGTTTCTTTTTCACAACAGCAAAGACAGGAGAGCTGTCTGAGAGCTTCAGAAATGCTATTATTAAAAAACATAACACATTGCTACAAGGCAATCGCCAAAGATCTGTTTCAACAGTTGGTAATGTTGTCAAGAAGTTTCACAGTCATAAAACGTAAAGACGCTTCCAGGATGTGGCGCTAAGAAGAAACTCAATGAGAGAAGTCTTGCAAGGTTGATGCAGATTTTGAAAAAACACACAAGATATGTAAAGAGCTTCAGACTGATCTGGAGTAATGTGGAGTTTTGGTTTCAGCCTGTACCATATGTCGCACACCAAACCAAGTAGGGCTCCATGGCCGGAGGCCAAGGAGGACACCACTATTGAAAGAACGACACAAAAAGGCAAGACTAATGTTTGCAAAAAACTCTCCTAGATAAGCCAGTCTTTCTGGGATAATGTTCTATGGATAGATGAAACCCCAAGTAGAGCTCTTTGGGAATGCAGTGCATCAATTTGTTTATAGGTGACGAAATGAAGCCCATAAGGAAAAGAACACCCTACCTACTGTAAAACATGATGGAGGTTCTGTCATGCTGTGGGGCTGCTTTGCTGCCTCTTATACTGGAGGCATTGAATGTATTAAAGGAATGATAAAATCAGAAGGAAAACAAATCATTTTAGAGCGAAATGTGTTACCTAGTGTCAGGAAACTAAGTTTGAGGCGAAGGCCTTGGGTCTTTCAAAGACCCAAACCACACATCCAGCAGCACAAAAGAATGGTTGAAAAGGAATAGATGGACTGTTTTAAACTGGCCAGCAATGAGCCCTGACCTAAATCCCAGTGAAAACCTTTGGAGAGAGCTGAAATCTGCCACTGCAGAATGGACTCCTGCAAACTTAAAAGAGCTTGAATGCATAGCAATGGCAGAGTGGCAGAAACTACCACCAAACAGGTGCAAGAAGCTTCTAGGTGGTTACAGGAAACGTTTTAAGGGTGCAATTTTTGGCAAAGGTTCTGCAACCAAATATTAGTGAAGTGTGCCAATAACTGTCTGGGGTACATTTTGTGTTTGTATTATTTTACTATTATGCAAGTTTTTTTTTATCTTCTTTTGTTCAGTAACCTTGAAAATTGTATTAAAATGTTTTGTTGATACAAAATTGGTTAATTTGCATTTATTTCTGAAGCTGTTCTAAATTCTATACTTAAAATTCATGGGTGCCAAAATTTCAACCAGGATTGTAGATCTATTAGTTAGATTGGCCTTCCTGGATCGTGGTACAGGTACCTGAAACAACACGTCACCACCAACAAAGCCCATTGAATTTTTTAATGTGTTGCTGAGGCCAAACTATGTGTCTAAAAACATCTGTGCAATTTTTTCTATCTGTTAGCCAATGTGTCATCTCTCCAGAAAAGCAGTAATTTTATCACATTCACTCGCTAGATCAGCACAATTTGGCTACATTGTCTTCTCTTTTCTTCCGTCTGTACAGTGTTTGCTACAGGCATCAAATGTTGTGTCATATGATGTGACGCTACGCAACATGGCTGGTGTGTGATGCACATTAATCTCGAATTATGTTCCTGCAAAGATGTTATAGGTAACTGTAGGTCAGAGGCTTACAGAGGAGCAGACACACACATCCCTCTTATCTAAACGCATCATGCAAACCTGTATGTCAGTCAAGGTGATTGGTTGATCAAGCTCCTGTCAAGAGGCAGAGAAGAAAAAAACATAAAGGTTGATCAAGTTGTAAGCACAAGTATAAAAGAAACAGCCAAATAAACGCCCCCCTTACCTATGTGCGGGCCGGACAAGCGTGTTGTATCCTTTAGTCATACCAAGTATCAGCCTGTGGTCTTAATGTGCGGCTGAAGGTCTGTCAAATGAAAATGTTTGATAATGTTTCATAATCAATTTGTCTGTGACTGTCATGTACGCACGCTGCTGCAGGCCAGCCAGGCAGCAGCGGCAGATTAAATAGAGCTAGACACCTGATGGATGTCACAATACACTACAGGCATCACAGTCTTAATACCGTGCTGCCGCTTACACGCATGCCATTTTGTCCATATATCAACAGATATGTTTTACATCATGTAATAAAAGTAATAAATTCCTTATGGAGAGATCCTCACCGGAGCAGCTTGGTCAGTCAACAGGGAGGGATGCTGAAGGGTTGAAGGTCTGTGAGGTAGCGTGACAGGTCAGAGAAATGCTCTGTCACCCAGAGAATGATTGCATAGGTGATCGGTTTGGTTGTGTCCCAAAATAACTGATGTCCACTGATGCTGTGGATCAGTCCCACAGTTACGGACCTCCTCAGCGTGTAACACAGATGCAGGTTCATAGTGATCTGATGAGTAATTCATGGCCGAATCACCTTTATCTATAAAGCCATTTCTTTTTCTACTTTCTGTTAAATCTAGTAGTGATGTTGTAAAATGGTTCTTGTCCGGTGCACTGTTGATGCCTTTGACTGCAATGTGCGCTTTGAAAATTTGTGATTTTAAAATCATCTCGTAATTCCCGTAATCTCTGAAATTGCCTTAATATGTTTATGTACACTGCTGAAACAGTGGGTTGAAGGATACTAATTGTGGTCTATGATAATTTGAATATTATTATTATATATTATTTTCAAAGTTTTGACCATCAATTCTATCTATTACAATAACAGTGTACCCACCAAAATAATTGCTGACATCTGGGAACACAGCAACATCCCTACAACAAAGTGCAACAGGATAAAAACATAAGCAGTCAGGTGATCAGACAGGTTGTAATCAAACCCAACAGTTTATCCAGATGATCTACTTGGAGGTAAGTGAGTGGACCTGAAATGTCCATTGAATATGAAAAATGTTCTAAGGCAACAATAACAACAGTATTTTCATTCACCCATAAATGAAGCAGGTCATAGTTTACTGGTTATGGATAACTAAACATTATAAGTCACATACAGTATTATATATAAACTATATTATATATATATACTTTTTTTATAACTCACTTTCAATAAAAACTGGGGTTTTTTTCCTAAATCTTTTTTACGCAGTTAACAAAACAAGCCAAACTTCCAACCCAACAAGAATTATTTTGAAATAAAACAGTATAGAATTGGCCAAAGTTACTGAAAACATCCAGATATACGGGATCAAAGAATGTGCACGCAAAACATGACCAAGCTTTCATCGCCAACGTTTGGCATAAAGTTCTTAGTACTTGGAGCTACGGACATGTTTAAGTCAGTACTCAAAGTATTGAGGTTCAATACCCAGGCCTAATAGTTTTCTTCCTGTCGTGAGTGAAGAGTACAGTGTCAATGAGAAGTGTAACTCCATTGATTAAGAGTATACCATCAAATTGTCAAATTGAGGAGACAGGCGGCGGTGGCATATGCAGGTCTACTGTTTGATTAGCCTGTGATCTGGCTTGTTGTGCTTTATAATGGATTAGCGGATGGCTCCACCTTCTCTCACTCTCTCTCTCTCCTTCTGTGTCTGTCTGTGTATCTCTCCCTGCAGAGCTGCAGAGGGAGGGCAGCATCGAGACCCTCAGTAACAGTTCGGGTTCCACCAGCGGCAGCATCCCACGCAATTTCGAGGGTTACCGCTCACCCCTGCCCACCAACGAGAGCCAGCCACTCAGCCTCTTCCCCACCAACTTCCCTTAGCATCTCACCTCTACTCCAGGAAGAACCACCACCTCCAGCCCACCTGACCACCTTCCTGACTCCCACATATCTGTCCATCCAGCATAACACTGAAACACTTACGTATGTGTTGAACTGAAACCAGATCACATCTAGGATTTGTGTTTCTCTGTACAGTGTGTGTGCTTTTCTCTTCTCTTACAGCTGGTTACAAATCAATGTGATCTCAGCTACATACAGTATTAACATTTTATTTCTCGAGTTGGATTTGAAGGCTGATATTTTTATTGAAGCTGGCAATGGCAATAGTTTTTGCAGATTTCCAATCATTTTAAATTTGACAATTTCAATGCCCAAATCATTCCAAAATGAAATTGATAGTGTTTGCCCTCAAATTGTAATCATGTCAGGGTGAAAACGCCTGCACAAATTTATGGTAGACTTTTGAAACCTAATTCCTAAGATTAACCAAATCTGAAGCGCAGAAAATTGAAAGTATAGATAATACAGTTAATACAGATAGTACAGGTACATTTTCATCACAGAGTATTTCGACATAGCTGTGGTCAGGGAGGAACTTCCTTTATTTTCAATATTAGATTTTTAAAAACAGACTAGTATCAGCCCAACAAATCAGTCTAACCCTGCTTGTTACCTTGTTGTGTTAAATCATAAACCAGTTGACACAGACATTGTTGGAGACCAGCCGTCCTGTCCTCTCTGCAGCTGATGTCTGCTGTTTCCTGAACCCACCATCATTCTTTGTGTGCGTTTGAAGTTTAACAGTGTGCCTGTTGTCTGACTGAGCAATAAGAAAGGACAGACAGAGGAAAAATGTTTATTCCAGTCAGTGACGTGTAGCGGCTCCTTCTCCCTCTGGTGTGTTGCTGCTCTCATGGCCTCTGACTAATGTTTTTGATTAAATTTTGTCCTTTCATGCCTTTGATTTTCATGTAATTACATTTGACAAAAGATGCAGTAATGAGATGACACTATTAGTAAGTGGCTGAAGTAATTTGGATGTTTACAGTGTAACTGAGATATGTTTCTAAAATCATTTAGATGTATTCCCTACTCAGCCTGTCCAGATAGGAAATTTTGATTAAGTGTAGTAATAGAGGCTGGCATCGCCGTCATGCTGTATTTTGTACATTTGCAACTTATGACCAAAATACTTTTCCGGCCTCTAGTTATAGATCTCTAAAAAAATTATTTTCCTTAAATGTAATAGCTTTGCCCATAGCAAAGAAGATTGACTTTGATAATCAGAATTGTCTTTATTAAATACACTTTGCCTGTTTATTTGTCATTAGCAGAATATTGGACTTTGTGAAAAATGAAATGAAGTATTTATGGAGTCACCGTAGAAAGGATATGAAATGGTAATAGTAGTGCACAATCTCCCAGGTCTGAGTGGTGTTGGACTTGCTGCACATCATGATGGCCTGTCTCGGTCACTGAATGAGTGGCACAGTTCTGCTTGTTGTAAATGCTTGTTGTTTATGGTAAGATTTGATTTGTAAAATACTGACTTTTTTCCTTCATTCATACAAGTAAAAACATAATAAAACTAGAGGAAATGAAGCTCTGAAGTCTTTTTCCTCACTCTGATTCCTTCTAATTGTGTTATTCAGATTTCAAGCACGGCAGTGACCATCAGCACATACCTGTAGTACCACTGGTAATTAGTACCATATTTTTAACAGGCAGTTAAGTGCTGTTAAAGGGATTTTTTATGGGCGACTGTGGCTCTTTGTTCTGAGAGAGTGGAGACGCAAGAGAGCATGTTTGCTTCTCTGCTAATCAGCATGAACTCATGTACAATTTTTTTTTTTAAATGTAGTAAAATATTTAACTAAAGGCATTTTAAGTAATTCAAATTAAATTAGCAATGGATTATTCCGTGTATGCTTTATTTCATCTCATGGATGTGTTCATAAGCTAATAGTCATGAAATTAAAAAGGGTTCTTGCCCAGATATAATCGAACGTATCCAAACATGAAGAGATGGCCAGAAAAGGTTTGGAGAAACAATTAAACAATAACTTATTACAGCTTAATGCCCTAAAACATTTTTGAATTATACACAGTCTACCTGTATTTCCAGTCACATGTATTTGAAAATAAATTCTGTTAGAACAGAATGAATGCATAAAAACAGAACCATTACAAAATAAGTTAATTTAAGGTTATATTGCAAGACTCCCTGATGAAAAACTAGGAAATAAGCTCCAGCTGGCAGGATGTGTCTCTGCCACTTCATCCAGAGCAAAGTTCAGCATTATGCAACAAGTAGAAGAGGAAAACTACAGTTTGCACTTGAAACTTTTTATTTGATTCCAACAGGTTATTGCAGACATTTTACATTTTTTAATATCTTCAAATGTATAATTATAAGTGTGGAGGGAATGTTCTCCTTGATCACTACCACTTTTGAAACTTTTTAAAAAAAATATGTAATAAGTAACAATAGGGTTTGTATTTAATAAGGATCCCACATACTAAAAACCTGAAAACTGAGGCAGATTATGTTATTTTTGTGACAATCAGACATTAGCAAGGTGCTAAATGGGGAGAAGCCACAGTTAGCTATGCATTCATTTCAAGAAGAAACTCTAAAATAATGAACTTAAAACTCAGCAGCAGTGTGTCGTCGTGTGTCCTGTTGGAGCCATTGAGCACAACAGTAAATCCCTTATCACTGCTTCAAGTCACTCTGCATAAGAGAAACAGTTCCCTGAAATGTAAATGGAGAAAACTTGAAAGAATCAAGTTCCCAACATCCAACTTCCTGCTAGGAAATGTGTGGTGGAGCACTACTTGGTGTTGAGTCCCAACTTGTGAACTTTCGACAAGAGAAACATGGCGGCAAACTAAATGCTTGTCAATCATCTTGGTACAAATTGAAGGCGAGGCGTGACAGTAACACATATTCTCCTGCCTTCAGCATGGCTCCATCACTAAACATTAGCATTAGCTTGGTTAGCAAGAACAACAGTTTCAGAGGTTGGACATTTTGTAGATTTAAGGGGAAATTGGTTTACAGTCACTCAGTACAGCAAGTGTGACATGGGTCGGTTTTGTAATAGTTTTCAGTTTCAAGTGTGCACAGTACAGCAATGCCATCATTCACCATTTCCAGTGCAGTGACTGTGCTAGACTGAACCCCTTCCCAGACCACCTGTTAACGTAAGTTCTCAACAGCAACCAGTGGAAAGATCTCGCTGTGTTCGTGGACCTTAAGGAGTATGTGCATTTGTTGTTTTTTTAAAGCAAGTGCCAATAGTTGATGCTGATTCATATAATTGGGCTGTGTGCTAATCTTATCCAAACTTTGTGCTCTGAGTTGACCTCATTCACAACATTCTTTCTGCTGAAACCAGCAGCAGTGAAGTAAAGCCTGTATGTCCAAATTCAAATGAGCAAGAACATCACTCGTAGCAGCTCTGGGTTTTATTTTCTCAGTGAATTGCTTTGAAGACGGTTTTTAAGTTCTAAACACCACTTTTGTTTTGTATCATATTTCCTTACTTGCTAAATGATACATGTGTCATTTTTGGATTAATTTGCCGTGTAGCTTTAACCATAAAAATCATACTAAATCCCAGTTATCTGAAACCATTCAACTTTTTCAATTATTCAAAATGAACAAAATATTCTATTTTTACCGTCCAGAATAAAGTGCAATTATACCAAATTCTTTGACATTTTATTGTATATATTATTGTAGATTGCTCAACAAGGGAAAATCAGTTAGCTGTAGGAGGTCACATGTAATAGATATAATAGACAAATGTAGGTCCACACAAATTTGCTTAACCAAAGAGAATCCTTTTGTGCAGTTCAGCAGAAAAATCCAGAGAGTGAACACAAACAAACATGGGTGGGGGGAAAAAATCAAGTGGATGATTTTGAAATTTCATTTCGAAGTTGAGATGTAAAAGAATTATCTTTAGATGGATGATAGATGCCTGCTAAAAATATAATATTTAAGGGAGATTAACATTTATTTATTAGTAATTTTGGTTGCAAAAATTCCAAAACAGAAAAAACATGACAGACAAGCAGTTGAAGTAATAACATGGCAGGAGGACCCAATGACCAGAATGCACTGACTGGTCAATTAACACTTTCAGCGTTCACTGCATGTGGGACTTACCTTGAATGACACCTCCTAGTTTTACCGTCACGCCGTCTTCACGTTGAATCCTTAACACCATCCAATCTGCCCTGTAAATGGAGAGACTGTTTAGGGAACAGTATGACAGCAGGAGGATCTCAGTGTGGTTTGCATGACCTTGACTTCGAAATACATGAGATCGGCAGAGTGACCGTGTGTTCTCTGGTCAGGTTCATTTTGAGCGAAATAAATAATACTAAGCTTTCTGAGGACTTTGGGATTCCTGGTGAGAACTACATAATTAATGATGATGTAATTCAGTGATTCAGAGGGGTATGGCATAGACAGCTGTTATTCTGCAGCAGATTATTCCGGTGATCAGTTGATTGTCTCTGGCTGAAGGTGCAGCAGAAGACTAACACACTGGCCAGTGGCTCTTGGCCATGTCATGGAAAGATAGATCAAAATGTACCTGTAAAGGGACATTTAATTTTTGAATTATTGTTGAACTGTACCACAGGATGAGCATTATAATTATTTACTGTGTCATCAGGATAAATTCTTGTAAAGGAAATGATGCTAATTTTAAACAGGTCTGCATATTCTGCATCAGACCACCTGTAGGCCCCTGCAGGGTCCCTGGAGGTCCCGGAACCATATTTTGAGAGCTGCTGGCACAGAGACCTCACTGTAAGCATTAAAGTCACTATCAGTGTGTAGAATTGGACCTGCACAGTGCAACATTTGTCCTTAACAAAGCTGGAGATACGCTCACTGATCCTAGCTCAGTGTGCCGCTGTCAGGTGGGATGGAGACTAGATGGGATTTTGAGCATTTTCTTTTTTCTGGGTCAGCTTCAGTATCGTCCGCAATATTTGTCCTTTACACATTTTATCAGTGTCAGTTTTCAAAGGAAAGAAAGCCAAAACAAACTGACCTAAACTCGGTAAAACAACCATCTTAGGCTCACGGCTACTGTAAATGAGCCCATATTCATTCATAGTGTGCAACATAACCTGATGAAATTTAGAAAAAAACGTATGACAGCTGGGTCTACGCAGGGGAAAGCGGCTCCTGGCGTTACGGGGACTTCGGGCTCCACTCATCTCCACATTCAGATCCCTGACCGAGCAACTGCGACATCTTATCACATCAAGCATTCTACGGCGTCTTCGAGCTTCGAGCTTTAATGCGACATCACGTGAAATTTCTTCAAACCTGACTCTTTTCATGGCATTTAATTTCACATCTCGACATTTTAAATAATAATTGTTATTATATTGATTATACTGGCGTTGTGACAATGATCAAAATGAGGTTTAAATTTGACATTTTAAACTATTTGCTGAAGGTGACTTTTTTTCTACTTTGAACTTCTACGTCTTGAGAAGTCGGAGGGTGGAGAGGTGGTTGTCGTGTTCCCTGCCAGGTTGCAGGGCTTGTGATACGTCTGGTTGTGTCTCCTCCGTGGTGTGTGTGGGGCTCTTCCTCTCCGTGAGTCAAAGCAGAGGAACAGAAAGCGTCTCCCTCCGGCCTGCAGGTAGTCTCTGCTCCTCCGCCGCGCACCCCTAATATGATTCAGTGTTCCCGGCGCTGCAGCTGCTAATTCGGCTTCGCCACGATGTCAACTCATCTGCAAAACACACAGAAGAGCATTTTTTTCTGGATTAAAGAAGTTTTTTCAACAAACATAAAATAGTAATAAATATTGCCAGCTGTATCATAGGAAAAGCCGGTGCCTGAATGTTTCCTGATCGAGAACGAGTTTAGTGCTGCTCTCCTGAACCCAAACATGGAAGTCTAAGTGCAGTCCCTCTTTTTCATTTGCTTGGCATCGCTGTAAACTGCGAGAGTAGATTTTTAGTCTACATACAGAACTCCAATGTATACACAGACGCATAAAAATACAAAGAAAAGACAACTGAATCGAGGGATTTGCGATTTTCTTTTTGTTTGTTTGTCTTTTGCGAATAGATATAGAAAAGGATCTCTAAAACAAATAAATGTAGCTACAGGCAGGTGGATGACCAGGAAAATAATAGAGCAGTTTACTTTAGAAATGTGCTAATTGGAAATCTCTTTCCTAGACAAAGTAGCTTTTGCAGAGGCCTTTTTCTAGAATATAAAATTATTTTCTATGTCAGTACATCATTTTCGGGGACCCATACATTTATGAAGGCTATCTGCACTCTAGAACTGACAGATGCATGAAAGTGATTTTTAAGAAAAGGATTCAATAGAATCGAATTTGTTTTTGGTTTCTTTAAAATTGAATGCACACACACAAAGGCACAAAAATCACCTTAGCACCGCTGCTGGTGCTCTTAAAAAAAATCAGGTAATTCTTTGTGTGCAGGAGGCCCCACAGACCTGACGATACCGTGGGGCCTACGCTCTCAGAGGCACAACTAGAATGTCACCTCCAACCGGCAACCCGAACACCAAGAAGATTTTTTCCCCCTTAAGGTTACATGGAAAGAATTGCAGCAGTCATTCCAGTGGTTAATGTTACTGATATGTTTTGAAAGTGCGCGTCACATCCAGCGGTCGTGTGTCGTCGCGCCTATTGCCACCGGATAAATGCACACGCTCGCGCGCACAGTTCCGCCGCGCGCCATGAACTCGTTCACCTGTGGCCACTCTGATTTTCAGGCTCATCAGCGGCTCTTGAAGCGGGGCTCAGGACCACCCAAGGGTCCACGAGGCTCCTCGGTACTGTAACCTATGCCGCACTATCTCTATAATTCAAAGAACTGAAAGTGATCCCAATTAGACAGTGTATGAAAATTATTACAAAATGTAAATAGTCGAACACTGTATCAAATCAAAACTTTTTATGTGCCTCTGTGAGACTAAACCTTTATTAGACTGCGGTTTAATAAGACTCTATGTGCGTGTTTATAGCATTAAAGTAGTGGCTGCTGTGACGCCCGTGGATGTGACAGCTCTGTCATTCTCCTCGGGCTCCCCCGGGTCACCATAGCGCCCCCACCTGGTGGTCTACCTGTCAGTCAGACGCACCTACTGCCTGCACGCAACAGTGTGGCTGCGGTTCAGACACAGGGCTGGGAGAATAGGAGGGGGGGGCAGGCTTTGGAGCTGGCAGGTAACTCGATATGAGTGGTTGTAGTTTATGACTGAGTTTGTCATGAAGTCATGTCCAGTAAAAAGGTTTGTTTTATAGCAGAGCTGTGATGCATCCGGCATTACTCTAGTCCCGAAAAGCATATCTTTCGGAGTCTTTCTGATTCTGTGTGTGTGTGTGTGTGTGTGTGTGTGTGTGTGTGTGTGTGTGTGTGTGTGTGTGTGTGTGTGTGTGTGTGTGTGTGTTGGGGAGGGGTTGAGGAAACATTTTGCTTTTCCAACAAGTGAGAACTGATATGTTTAATTTAGCAGAGTGAACTGTAAAGGAGTTGGAGGAAGTGGAGGAGATGAAGGAGAGGAGGAGGACGAGGGCTGCTAGTAGTTGCAGGAGAAGGAAGAGGGAGGAGGACGAAAAGAGCAAAGGAGGAGGAGAAGAGGAGGAGGAGAGGGCCGCTGGTCGCCGGGCTTCCATGTGACAAGGGGAAATATGAGGGACTTTGACAGGTCTTAAACGGTCTGGCGCCAAGGCCTCAGTCTAGCCGCTAAATATAGCCGGAGAGATGATGCAGAGAGATGGGAGGAGAAGATGGAGCGATGAAGGAAGAAAGGAACAATGTCGAGGGGAGGAAGAAAATAACAATACTCAATTATAGACGAATATGGTGAAAACGGTCCCGTTATGTTGTAATTAGAAGGTCTTTGGCTCGGATCACTGACACAGGGGCCAAATCACCGGGAGAGAAGACGCCTTTTGCGCACTTTTTCACGTCTGCACCTGTATTGTATTGAGCGACGTGCAAGCGGTTAACTCACTTTAAATGCAGCCGCCAGCTTACAGCGTGACTGACGACTACTTGCATCTAATTTAAGCTTCCAAGCTCCCTTATTTATTTTTTTTTACCAATTTCTGGGGGTAAAGAGAATAAAAAAAATTCAACAACATCCAAAATGATCTACACATTATTATACTGTCAAGGAAGGGAGAAAGCGGGTGGCCAGAACTTCTGAATTTGCGCTTGTTTTGAAATAGGTTTCAAAACTTCATTAGGCGCATTTTCCAGGATCTTTTCCTTTCCGCGATGATTGCGTCTCCCCCGCGCCCAGGACATACACGTTCCCAAACAAGTGCCAAAACAAGGGTCATATTTACAGTCTGTTTCCCCCAGCGCAAAGGACACGTTAATCTGCCAGTACAGTGTCCCCTCAATGTAGATCTACCAGCAGCTCAGAGCAGTCCTCCGTCGACTTAATGACTTTTAAATCGCGCCTAATGGAGATTTTCTGTACCGCTGAGGGCACAGAACAAATAAATGGTGAGTAATTTGCACAAGCATTATTGATACAATTATCCAGTTGAGTATTCCGGCAGAAAAAACCGTTATCCACCTCCATATGTTGCTAATCTTTTTTTTTTTCTCCCATGCGAAGCTCCACGCGCGCTGCTCCAAAAGCCTAACAAGCCGCCGCCGCCGCCGCTCCCACGGCGCTCCTACATCTCTGTCATTTCATAAATCTCAAGTTGCAGCATTCCAAACAAGTCAGCTGTCCAGCCAAATTATAGCAGATGCACGCCACAATATAACTCTGGAGAAAAATTTGCGAGGTATGTGGGGGACATTCTTGATGATTTGGCATTCTCACGTGAAGCTGATGCTCACTGGCCTTTATTCCCAGCACCTGGGCTGGCCGAGAAGATTTCATTTTCACGTTGTCACCTAGAAGTGGCCGCTGTTGATGTCTACGCTGCGTGAAGAGGTTGACGCTCCGGGGACTCGTGTCTGATCTAATGTGTTTCCTGGGCTTTGTGGAGACGGTTTTGGCTTCAACGGGGCACATGTTGCTTTAGCTGCTCCTGGTCTGGGCTGCTGACTCTTTACGCATGGCTGTATCAATCCGATGGAAGCCGAGCAACAAGTGTGTAACAAAGTGGAGATGTGAAAACAATTCATGGTCTTAAAATCCCATAGGCCAACATACTGTGTCTGACACACAAGTGGGGGCTGCTGAAACTTTCTGGAGTTTCGTGTTTTTGTCTTTATGGGTAGGATTTTTTTTTTTTTTCTTTCTTTTTTTTTGCAGCAGCATAGGTTCATTTGAGTGTTTACACCTCTGTAGTGGCCGACTAGGAAACGTATTAGATGGATTTTATGTTTTTAATAATTGGGCTTTTAGAAATATTATTGAAGACATTTTTATGGCCGGTAAGAGGCTGTCAACGGAAGCCGTAGACGTTAGGCTGAGCTACAGGGGTTAATAGGAAATGCGCAGTTGTCTCTGACAGTGTCATTTAGAAGGATTATCACTTTTTGTTTCAGTTTTTGTCGAAGTGCCTGTGGCCGATATCACGACCCGTTCAGCCCGGACAGGGCAGCTGTTTACCCCCCAAAAATAACTCACATCTGACACCGAGTCATGACCGAGGCAGAAAATCGGAGCGGAGGCGCAGACGAGGCTGCTGAGGGGGCCGGAGGCGCTCGCACATGCAGGACTTCAGGGTAAATACAAAGAGACAAGAGATTGTTCTTGCTGCGGCGCATCAGCCGACTGGCGCCGAGCGGCTCTTCGACAAACCGAGCCCGAGTTAATCAGGAGCCGCGGCGTTGGATTTTTTTTTCAAGAGGAGCTCAGCGGAGCGGAGTGCGGGGAGGCTGCTGGGGGCCCCCCGTGGCTCCCGGAGTCCCGCACTGTTCCTGGTTTGACAAAATACAACCTGTCGGAGATTACACGCTACCACGGCCTGCCCCCAGCTCTGGGACTGAGCACTAAATCATCACTTCGCAGCGAGTGTTTGATGTGGAAATACGGACTGTACACCAGAAAAAAAAAATGCCCCGCGATGTCACACAACACTGCAAAAGCAGTAATAATACAGCTGCGGTTACAATGTTATTATTTGGCCTCGTTTAGAAACAAAGATCCTTTATATGCCATGGAATCTCAAAGAAATGTAACTTTCTTTGCAGCCAAACAAGGAAGTTTGCATCGAAGTGAGCACTCACCGTTTTCCCCTCAAAATTCAGTCATCAACACTCATCTGGTTTTCCTCTTTTCTCCTCCACGCAGCATCTGGGTTCGTTCTCCCCAGCCTCGTCTCTGTGTTACGCTGCCGCCGCCGCCACTGCGGTTGCTGCCGCCTTCCCGTCAGCGCGATCAGTGAGACCCACGGATCAAGGGGCTCTCGCGTGGGGAACCAAGGGGGGCTGCGGGAGTCCGAAGCCAGCGTGCCCACTGCTGACATAGCCGGGGTTAACGTGAGGCAAATCCAGCCTAGGCGTCAAGGCAGCGGATAACTTGGAGTGGTTACAAGTCTGTGATTACAGAGAGCGAGCGAGAGAGCAGGAACTCTCTGAAAGAAACGGCCATCTCCGGAATGCAGAGAATGGGCTCCTAGTCGAGGGCTTACTGTTGTGAGTTGTTCTGAAACACAGTGGTAAACGTGGAGAACGGGAGCTGTTCCTCTGTATAAAGGTGAGTATTAAGACAGTGGACAGGTTGGTTTCTCCGGAGGCGACATAGTAAAAACGTAAGCCGAGAGAGGTGATGCCTCCACCGGCCAAGAACTGAGGGCTGACCCGGTGTTTGGCTTGGAAATGGGGGTGGGATTTCCCGATCTTTCCTGTCATTGGTTAATATTTTATTCTGTTGACATGTTTTCTTACTGCTAATGCTTCCGACACCTTCTTGCGCCCCCCCCTCCTCCTCCTCCTCTCCTAGAGTCTGGCCGGAGCTGTCAGAACCACGCCTATAGGGGCCCACAATTGGTCCAGAAAGCGTAAAATCAGCAATCAAAGGGGCTTGGTTCATTAGTGCTGGGGATGGAGGCAGGAAGGACATGTGAGATAGTCACAGATCTGCAGTGAACGGGGCCACATCTCTCCAGTCAGTGTGGGATGACTGAAGCAGAGAAACAGCTTATTTCTCCAAGAGGCACACAACGCAGCCGGGCTCCCCCTCCACAGCGCAGCTTCTGCTGAAGGACTCGGCGGAGGGACCATAGGAAAAGCACACCAAAACAACTCTGGGCTATTTTCTTCACCGTGATAACGCGTTGTGGCAGGGCGCTGTACTCTTCTGTACAGCTTTACCGAAATTAACTGCTCGCGAAGCGCGGACCTACTCTGGCTCAAGGTTCGGGGAAATACCACTAAAAATATCCCTTATTTCACTTGGTTTTTGTGGATGCACCGATGAGAGATCCAGTTTTTACAGGGACTGCAATGGCTTATCACCCTTTCCACGCACACCGGCCAACCGACTTCCCCATGTCCGCCTTCCTAGCGGCCGCGCAACCTTCCTTCTTCCCGGCGCTCAGCCTGCCTCCCGGGGCGCTCACCAAGCCCATCCCGGACCACGGCCTGGCCGGGGCGGCGGAGGCTGGGCTCCACCCGGCCCTCAGCCACCATCAGGCGGCTCATCTGCGCAGCATGAAAAGCCTGGAGCCCGAGGAGGAGGTGGACGACGACCCCAAAGTTACACTGGAAGCCAAGGATCTTTGGGACCAATTTCATAAACTCGGGACGGAGATGGTTATTACCAAGTCCGGAAGGTAAGAGTTCCTCAGAGCTGTAACCCCTGTCTCGGATCCACCGAGAATATTTTTAATTCGCATAACAAGTCCGACAGTTGTCTGCATAGATGCAAGAAAAATGATGTACAGTTGACAAGTTGAGAGCAGCTACAAAGCTATTTACTCAGGTTATTCAATGGCAGCATTTGCGTCAGGCCTTTGCTGGTCGATACTTATTCTCCCAGCGATTAGTAGCCTCTTCTACAATTAATAAAAATAGACAACAACAACTAGACAACACTACAAGGGTACGCTATGTTTACCTCGCATGATGCACTAAATAGATTTAGATTTGGATTTATTTTTTATTTTTTTAAAGGAGTTCCAGTCAGACAATTGTGTGTATTGGGAGTTAAACTGGCTCCACTTATGAAAGTAAGTGCCGGAATAAAACTTCAGTTCCTTTTGGAATATTTGTGATCTATTTCCAGACTGATCAAAGTACATGTCTGGGATATTTTTTGGGGGGGAGGACGTGGCCCCGAGCTCTAATCGGGTTTTTATCTCCCGAACTGCGTTCTGTCCGGGCAGCGGGCTTCTGGGTTTTATAAACAGGCTGTCACTTGAAAAAACAGGGACGTGAAGTGCTGTGGTCGTAAATATACTACTCAGCTCTTTAGTGTAAGCTTGGACAACAAACATACACACACAGAGAGGCGGACGGGGACACACACACACACACACACACACACACACACACACACACACAAACACACACACACACACACACACTATGTATTTTCATGTTTCTTGCTGTCGCCTAATTGCCTGCAACACTGGAGAATAATATCTGACAAATACAATATTTCCACTTGTCAGAGCGCCGTGTTTTGTTTTGTTTTTCTGCGTCCGTGTCGCCTTCAGTGCCTCTTTTGTCAGACTTGTTCAAGTCTTGCATGATCATCACGGTATTGTGTTTTGCTGGAATCACGGCGTGTTGACTCCCCGTGTGTGTGTGTGTGTCTCTCTCTCTCCCTCTCTCTCTACAGGAGGATGTTCCCTCCGTTCAAAGTGCGAATAAACGGGCTCGATAAAAAAGCCAAATACATCCTGCTGATGGACATAGTGGCGGCGGACGACTGCCGCTACAAGTTCCACAACTCCCGCTGGATGGTGGCGGGCAAGGCCGACCCGGAGATGCCCAAGAGAATGTACATTCACCCGGACAGCCCGGCCACCGGCGAGCAGTGGATGGCCAAGCCTGTTGCTTTCCATAAACTCAAGCTGACCAACAACATCTCAGACAAACACGGATTTGTAAGTACAGCCAGTTTTTTTTTTTTTTCTTTCTTTCTTTCCTTTTTTTTTTTTCTCATCCGAGCAGAGACATGTTCTCGTGGCTTCGTGCTGCATGAGACGTTTTCTGTCGGAACAGACGGGGCACGGGTGGTTCTGGGTGTTTATCAGTCCACGGGAGCGTGTTATAAAGGATATGGGGAAAGCAGGTCCTCGTAAGCAGCAAACTGGCGGTACGAAGCAGCCAGGAAAATAAATAAATAAATCAGAGCACGTAGCGTATGCTGAATTCAAAATATACAACTTCTGCAGGGAACTAATAAAATGGGGTAAATACAAGTGTGCAAAATTACTGCTTTTTTGAAGAGTGCGTTCCAAAATATTCTTAAAAATAGATTCAAGATGAATAAATGATGGTGCTGTACGTCTTAACGTCCAAGGCTGTTGACACTTTGTCTTCACTTGACTTCTTCACCGCCACTGACACACGCGGATCTTATGTTTTCCTCGTAGCTCTCCAGAAATATTATCAGCCTGCATTTTTCTCCTCCTCCATCCAAAACCACCCAGGCCCAGCTCTGGGGAGCAGCTCGAGGCCTATATAGACTCTGGCTGCTCTGCCCGGCCCTTTGCGTTCTCTATTTTTTTTTTTAATCGAGGTTGTATGGGGAATGGAAAAAAACAAATACAAAAAAAACAAAACAAAAAAAAAAACATATTTGAGCTGAGTGTTTGCAAGTAGGGGGGGATTAAGTGGTGTATCATCAAATCGGGTCAGAGAGAAATGGCGTGAAATGATCTTGGATGGCCGAGCCGACTGACGTCTCTCGTACCCCCTCCAGCCTGTGACCTAATAGTATAGTATTAATGTTAGTATAGTATAGTATAGTATAGTATAGTATAGTGTAGTGTAGTGTAGTGTAGCGCAGTGTGTGTTGTTATTTTGTAAAACATCAGTTCTATAGTGTTCTGTAGTATGGCCTGGGTGCTGCAGTGGTTTTCGTGCTAAATGATAAATGTATGAGAAAGTCACTCTGAGGAGCAGTGTACTTCTGACTGGAAACAAGTCTTGGAACAAATTCATTTACATCAAAATAATTTGCCCTCATATAAATATATATATATATTCTGACTTTATCCGGAATTAACACTTTATCTGCATATTTATAGCGTTTAATTGCCGTTATATGCCTTTTTTTTTAAATAAGCTATATTTCATGGTGGAATGTATGTACTTCAAACGGGCTTTCATGCTCTGTGTGTCAAGACAGACCCTCAGGCTCAGGCTATAATTCTATAATTCCATGCTGGTAAAGTGACTATAATGTTTGTGGTACATTTGACATGAATGAAAGAGGGGGGAATGTATAGCTTTTGTCCCGATAGAACCTGGATCAAATCAGATTTTTTTTTTTTTTTTCTCCTGTGGTTCTGAGCCCTCATGACAGCATGTGTGGCCTGGTCAGGTTTTTTTTCCCCCTTTGCCCTGCACTAATTACAGACAAGTCTGCTTACACAGTAATTATAACAGCATCAGTAACAAAAGGCTGGATGATCGGCGTCAACACATTCTGTCCTGTGTCAAGGTTTTAATGTGGGGGGGGGGGGCGTCGGCTGAGACATGAAACGCCGTGATATTTTTCGACAAAGCTTTCTGTTTTTTTGTCGTGTCGCTCCAGACCATCCTGAACTCTATGCACAAGTACCAGCCCCGGTTCCACATAGTGCGGGCCAACGACATCCTGAAGCTCCCTTACAGCACCTTCCGGACCTACGTGTTCCCGGAGACCGAGTTCGTGGCTGTGACGGCCTATCAGAACGACAAGGTGAGTCGCTGTTCACACTCGACCGACGGCCTCTAATATGGCTGCTACACTTCGCAAAATACATGTCCTACATGCGTCCCCTCCCCCCACCACCAACCCCGAAGACTTAATCTGATTTTGTAGGTCGCCTAATTTCCCCTTCAGAGGACTCCCGTGTCCCACTTGATTTCTCGAACAGGCTCTTTTGCCTGGCTCTGTGAGTGTAGCAGATATTTCTGACGATGAATTCAAATTCACAGCTTCACTGTTGTGTGGTGTGTGTGTGTGTGTGTGTGTGTGTGTGTGTGTGTGTGTGTGTGTGTGTGTGTGTGTGTGTGTGTGTGTGTGTGTGTTATCTGCTACTCATGGGCGACAAATGAGCTATTACCTTCACCAGAAGTGAATAAATTAGGCGTATAAATGCTGGAATGTTCTGTTCTGTTGTGGTGCAGCATCAAGCATGGCAGACATGTTCTCTTTTTATTTTAGTTTTGTTTTTTTTTTCAAAAAAATTTTGCAATTTAGGTTTTTTTTATTATTATTATTTAAGAGAATGTTTGACTATTCAAATACAGGGTATCTGAATGAAGGTTTTGTGTATGTGTATATTTAATGGCATTAACATAAGTCCCTTCGCTGACTCTTTATCCTCTTCCGTGAAGTTAATTGGAGCTTGTGTCCAGGAGGGTCGGGTGAGGGGGGCTCTTGTTGTAAAAAGTTTATCGCCAAGAGTCCCAATCGATTACAGGACCTTTAAAAGGCCGGTCCCCCCTGCAGCCGCAGTGGGCAGATGCCACAGACAGCTCTCCGTTCAGGTGGCAAAAGCGTCTTTTTTTAAGGGCCACCGAGGACCCCCGGGAGCCCAGAAGCTTCATGCAGACCTGTGACGGTCCGGTGCCCGTAGGTGGAGCCACACTCTTCCACATCAGGGCATATCCGGAGGCAGCGGTGATCCAAACCGCATTATTAATTATTGATATGATAGTCATCTGTTCGAGTATTGCTCCCCCTGCCTTTTTTTTTTCTGGAGGAACGGAGGCTTGTGTGGCCCCATAGAGAAATATTTCGTGGCAGCATTTTACTCCAGGGGCCCGCGAGAACAACGCAACGTTGTTACGCTTTTTATTAATAATGCAAATTCTAGGCCCACCTTGGCTTCTGTCCAACACGTCTGTGTGTGTGTGTGTGTGTGTGTGTGTGTGTGTGTGTGTGTGTGTGTGTGTGTGTGTGTGTGTGTGTGTGTGTGTGTGTGTGTGTGTGTGTGTGTTTGTCAAAACCCAGCGTGCTCCCAAATGTGGGCCAGGTGAAGACGAAAGGGCTCTGACTCTGGTTCCGTACCTCTAAAATGAAGACTGTCCTTGTATTTTTTGACAGATAACGCAGCTGAAGATTGATAACAACCCTTTTGCCAAAGGATTCAGAGACACGGGGAACGGGAGGAGGGAGAAAAGGTATCAAACTGCCGCGCACCACCTGCAAAAATTGCTCTGTGTGTCTGTGCGTGTGTGTGTGTGTGTGTGTGTGTGTGTGTGTGTGTGTGTGTGTGTGTGTGTGTGTGTGTGTGTGTGTGTGTGTGTGTGCGCGCCCACCATCCTTAAATTTTGCAAGGTCATGTTGTCACAGCGTAGTGACATCCCAAACCACCATTATTATTATTATTATTATTATTATTATTATTGTTACGCAGAAAACAACTGACCATGCCATCGCTGCGGATGTATGAGGACCAGTGCAAGGTGGACCGGGAGGGTGCGGACTCGGACGCCTCTTCCAGTGAGCCCCCGGCCGGCAGGGACGCCGTCCACTCCCCGCTGGGAGCTGGTACCAGTCCGCTAAGGTTCAGCAGACCCAGTCGAGGTGAGGCACATTGTTTAAACTTATTCCTGGGACGTAAATGAGCCGAGCTTTAAACCTGGTGCGTGATAAAGGGATACAGGTTTAAATCAGGTCTTTGACAGCTGTGGGGTGTCATGACATTTCGAACGTTTTATAAAAATTTAAATGGAATAATTTCAATTGTATTAAATTGGCTAAAATATGACTAATTAAGTGGAGGAAATAACCAGCAACGTTAGGAAATACAGTAAGACGACTGTCACGTAGAAATACAGTTATTTATTTATTTACTCTTATTAGCCTAATTTAACTGGGCCTGTGTGATATACTTTAAAATGTATCACATTAATCTGCAACTTGTATCGATGTTTAAAAAAATCACATTAGAGTGGATTAGTTTTGGCCTAGGTGTTCTACACCTGTCAAACAATCAAACTAAACATCTAGCATCAGCCATTGCACCAGATTTATTTCACTGAAATCCACTGAGACTGATTTTTTTTGTGTATGAGGCAGGAACAGACAGTGTTTGGCAGATAAATACATTATCATCTATAATAAACAACTGCCTATGAAAACTTGAATTTTGACTAAAGTGGGATATTCAGATTTATATTAAAATGTTCTAATTGAGAATATACAGTGTGTAAAACTCCTGCTGGGGTTATAAATATTTGAGTTCCATTTATTTAATGCTGTGTTAAGTTTGATCTCATTTTGATTCTTATTTGATCTGATCCCGCTGTTTTACTTCACCTAATTTATCAAACCTATTTATTTAACAAAGTCTAGGCCGCTATTAGGTTTTAATTGGTCATTTTATTTATTTTAATGTGCTAATTTCTAATGTGTGCATACTCAAAACCACAATATAGTTTCAGATGTAGATTTAAAGTATTTTATATTGCTCTTAAAAATAAAATACTGTAAATCTACATCTGAAATGCAGACCACCAGGCTTTTGTTGCCATTCTAGTATGTGTGGTGTGCATTTTTGTGATGGTTGGGGATGAGATGATAAATGGTTAAACATTCTTCTTGCACTTTTTCTGTACGTGATTTCTGTGTCGTAGATGAAAAAACATGCACTGACAGCGAGCAGGAGCTGGAGCATCAGGACGAGCACTGCACTGCCTCCAACAGCCCAGGACCTGAGCCCGTGTCCCCCTACAGCTCCAGGTGTGAGGACCGCATGCGTGACAGGCCTAGCACAGAAAAGAAGGATGACTCCATATTCAGTATAAGGAACCTTGAGAAGGACAAAGCAGAGAGCAGGCACAGGAAGGACAACACGGATGTCCCGACAAAGGACTCAGAGGCTGGAGGCATTGGTGCCAGTAAGGACGCATTCTCTCCTCTTATGGTCCAGACTGAGAGCCCCTCACACTTCAGCCCAGGCCACTTACAAAGCCTGGCTCTGTCCGGCCTGCACAGTCAGCAGTTCTTTAACCCTCTGAACACCGGATCGCCACTGTTGTTTCACCCAGGGCAGTTTGCCATGGCCCCTGGAGCCTTTTCTGCTATGGGCATGGGGCATCTTTTGGCCTCTGTATCTGGAGCAAGTGGTTTGGATAATGGCAGCCTCTCCGGCCAGAGTACGGGAGGAACCCCCAACCCCTTCCCCTTCCATCTGTCCCAGCACATGCTCGCCTCTCAGGTAAGGAAGGTCATCCAGTCAGAAAATGAACTAGTTTGCCTCTCCACCTGTAGCACTGGGCTGATGTCAGCAAGAAAGAAAAACTGAACCTTTGGAGTGAGAGTTTAGACAGGATTAGGTGTCAGTTCTTAAAGATCATAACTGTTAAAATCAACCCTCAGTTTGCACAGTACAAAACCAGCAATACATAGTCTTGCATTGTCAGAGCTGGGTTTAATTTAGTGCTGAAAATAAGTCTGAGAATTATAACAAAATGTCATGCATTTGCTACCTGTAAACCTGTGGCACCTCTGTGTATTTGTATTAAAATATATGCATTTAATGAAAGGTACAGTAATAAAGTAATGTAATCAAATACATTTTTTTCAACATTTTATAAGACATCTGCAAAAAGCGGAAAAAGAATTTAAACTCAACAAAAATATAATATATGTTGCTATTTTTTTTTAATCAGATCTGTCTTGTCTTTTCATAAAAATCTGTTCCAAATAATCTGAAGAAACTGATCTGTTCAGTTGCTGTTTGTGTGTTGGAATTGTATTGGATGTATTACTAATTTGATTATTTGACTGCTTGACTGGAAATACTGATATGTCAAACTATAAGTCCAAATCTTTCCTCTTTCACATTACAGGGCATCCCGATGCCTCCATTCGGAGGGCTGTTCCCATACCCTTACACCTACATGGCAGCGGCTGCAGCGGCAGCCTCAGCCTCAGCCCTTCCCACCACCAGCACCTCCAGCCCACTCTCCAGGAATCCCTTCCTGGGCTCGTCCCGGCCTCGGCTCCGCTTCAACCCTTACCAGCTGCCAGTGTCGCTGCCTCAGAGCTCTAATCTGCTCACCACCGGTCTCCCCAGCAGCCTCAACCCAGGCTCGGAATCCTCCAAACCGGGCAGTAGAGAGGCCAGCCCAGCCCCGGAGCACCACAGCAACCACAAGTCAGGAGGGTCAAGTGGGAGGGCAGCATCCCCCAAAACCTCTATGAAGGACTCAGTGAATGAGCTGCAAAGCATCCAGAGACTGGTGAGCGGCCTGGAGGGCCAGAGGGAGCCCTCCCCGACTGCAGACTCTCCCAAGTGATGAAGACTCTCTGTTTGGGATGAAGTCTTGGCTTGAATACCAGAGGACTATAAGTGCATATGTCCTGTACAGCACATTACAGAGAGTGGGATGTGGGTTTGACCGATAAGGGTCGGTGAAGGCTGATAACTGATATTTTTTGGAACAAAGCTACAGATTGAATGAAATTTAGTCTATATAATTAAATTTGACCTTTTTAAATTCACACTTATTGAAGGTTTCCCTTTTAGAGCTGACCTATTAGAAAGATCGGAAAGCGTGTCAGACAACATTTCGACTATCATCAGACACTAAAGCTCTTCCTTGAAGCCCAGTGTTAGAGTTAGCAGCTGTTGACAGCAGCAGGCTGACCACCCAAGAAACTCTGGAATACGTTTATACGTTGATGGAATAAAAATGAATGGACAAAAAATTATAAGTACGTGAATTAAATTGCGCAATGAATGAAAAAACAATAAAACACTAAATAATCATAAGAATATTATTTTAAAAAAAACAAACGGTTAGGTTCAAGGAAGTGTCAAGTGTCATAGAGACCAACACTGATTATTTCCACTACCAAAAACGTGATCATATCCAGTATATCAGAGGTGGACCACACAAGGCCAGTATTGGCCCCATATATCGGTCTAACCTGCCTGCGAGCCCGCCGCTCCACAGGCTGAGCGGCGCACAGTGGAAAGTGTGTTGGCTGACTTGGAGCCTCTGTGCATCCAGGCCTGGTTTTGAAACACCCAAGTCGATCCCTGAACCGGAGCCTCATCCCGCCGACGGGCAGGTCTCAGGCTGCGTCCAAAAACTTTTTTTTTTATTTTATTTTTTTTCCCAGGCCTGATCATTTCAAAACAAAAACAAAAAAAACAAAAAAAAAACATGGAAGGTGAACGTCCGTCCGCGAGAGAAAGTAACCGCTTTTCATTTCATGCCAGAAAAAAAAGTGTTTCTGAAATATTTATGTAATTAAAAGTTAAAAAAAAATCTGTAAATAAAGCTAAGATCCAAGAATATGCAATTGGTATTAATTTATTCAAGGCTGTATATTAGCGTGTATATATTTCGAATCTAACTCATTGCTTTTTTTTTTTTTCTCCTCCTCCTCCTCTCCTCTCATTTTCCATGACCATATACTGTAAATTAAAGCTATTTAGCGCTTGTTGGTTTGAAAACCTATATGAAGCATCGCTGATTTGTAGGGGAAACGTGTGTGCCATGTTTTTAGTCCGCATCCACCGACAAAAGACAGGGGAAACAGAGAGAGAGCTCCACATGGATTCAAAAACACCTCAGGTTATTTCACTCCAGCCAGGAGACATTCGAAGCAATTCCTCCTATGGGCGCATCATTCATATCTATTCATAAATATATTTAAAGATGAAAGTATCTTGTTTATGCTGGTTGTCCGGGTATTTTTTTTTTTTTTTTTTTTTTGACTGTCTCACAATTTCAATAAAAAATCGTTGTGCTGAAAGATTGCGGGCGTATCATTATTATTATCATTATTTCCATCATTGTTACAATCATCTGATTATGGCAAAACAGCTGTAGTAATTTATAGAGCATTTTTATGAAGTCATCTATGGTTTGACGCACTCATACGGTTTTAGTGCACACACGTACACATGCGGGGTACGAGCGCCCTCTCTCGGGCCAAATAGTTACCAGGAAAAAAGGGGGGCAGCTTCTGTCCTTGGTTTGTTCCATTCGGGAAAAGAAAATATTGTTGGGTTTAATTCATATGTTGTTGAAAACACATTTCAGTCAGGCGGTGGAGCCTATGGGTGAAGCTTTTGGCATCGAGGCTCCAGCTATGGACCGATCTACCGGACAATTCTTATCTTAAGCTTTCACTGACTGATAAGAGCGAAAGGGACTGGCTCGATATTATTTTTATTTATTTTTTTTACAGTTATTCTAGTAGCTGTCTGGAGGCAGGCGCTGTAGTAGCATCAGCATGTCGGTTATCTGGTATTGACGTTAAACCGGGTCCGTGTCCCGCATTGACGGGCGTCGGGTCTATTTTGAGCAGGTCCTCAGTCACCGTCAGTCAGCATTTCCTTTAGTATTGTGTGCCCGGCGGTATTTTTAGAAAGAGTCGAGTAATGTAAGTATTTATAGGAAGAGCTTTCTCTGCTACGCTCCACACATCCTCTGCAGCCGGAGAGCAACTGTAAACCGAGCTGGGCGGTTATCAGGGAATATTGGTTTGTGTACTGTGGAGCATAAAGTCCACATTAATTATGATTCTACTTGCGGAAATAAACGTAAAATTGGGGCTTTTTAACAGGCCAAATGTGCGACAATATGTTGTTAAGAGTTTAAGCATGCAGCAACAACAATTACTAAATCTAGGCTACTCTTAGTGAGAGTCAATGCTATTTTTTTTTCTGAAAATATTTTTACCTATGTTCTTCTTTTTTTCAGTCCTGGTGTTGTCTTCGTCAGTGCTTGGTACCAAAGTCAAAATGTGAACCACTTGTGTGTGTGTGTGTGTGTGTGTGTGTGTGTGTGTGTGTGTGTGTGTGTGTGCGTGCTCAAAACCTTTGTGAGAGCATGATGCAGCAACAGCATTGTGTGTGAGATAGACTGTGTATATGTGTGTCTCGGTTTAAAGGGTTAAGCAGGGGGAGTTTAGGCTGCAGACAGCCTTTTGTCCGGGACCCGGCGCCTGTCGCCTGCCTGCCGGCCACAGCCTCCACACCGCCCCGCTTCCTAATTAGAGTCCCCCTCCTCCTCCTCCTCCCCTTCTTCTTCATTTTCTATTCTTTCTGCAGCGATAATCACAAAACTCTCATTCTTTTACAGGGGCTATTGTTGCCACTTTGTTATCTTCAATTAACAGAGAGAGCGACTCGGCCTCGCACTCTGGGAGAAAAAAGTATTTGTCTAAATCAATCAGTCTATGAGTGATCAATAGGCTCCTGTGGAGGCCCTATGGATCATAACTAATGGCTGGTGACGGCGTGGGGTAAAAAGGCCAAGATTATTCACAACTTTGTTAAATGATCGGTGTAGGCCTGTGTTGTTATTTAAGCCTTTGCAGGCCCACAGAAGAAGTTACACAGTTCATTTCAACAGAGGAGACAAGCAGCACCTTCCCTGGCTTTGACTCTGTGAAACTAAACATCACAGAGGGCTGGCCTTCAGTGTCTATCTTCTCTCCTTATTGGGTGGGATCTAGTTTCACATCAGTCAGCATGTCCCAGATTACACACACACAAATATTCTGGATATAAGGTTACTTATATAACTGCATATGATGACATTGGTGGCTTATTAACATGTAAAAGTTTTACATTCGCTCTCTTTTTATTTCTCCAATTATACATGTGATGAAATAGACAGGAGCTGGAATATAGGCTCAGTATTAGAGTCAGTACTGTAGGTTATAAATACATCTGGTTTAAAATTTATTGTTAGAGGCTAACTAAATACATTTATCCACCTACTTCTTAAGCATAACTTTGAGGTAGTCTTTCCATTTTTTGCAACTTTATACTTCTGCTCATTTCAGAGGCAAATATTATACTTTTACCCCGCTACATCTGACAGGTGAACATTTTACGTGCAAAATCCGCTTTTCAATGCAATGAATTGGTATTGATTAAAATACTCTAAAGTATGTGAAACTGGTTGAAATTAGCGCCAATATGACGAGCAACAACATGTGAATGCTGTATACACATTAATGTATCAGTATTATACTGATATTATAATGCCTAATAATATAACACTAACAGGCCAGTCCTTGCCCACTTAACACCTAATTTACTGTCTATACTTAGGAATATTTTATACATACGCACTTATACCAAAGTAAAATTTTGAATGTGGCACTTTCACTTGTATTGCAGTGTTTTTATGTAGTAGCATTAGAATTGTTTTTTTCCATTTCCAATAAAACCATCAATCAATTTTGGACTTTCAATAGTTTTAGTAGTTTAGTAGTTTAGTAGTTTAATAGTTGGTGCATTCATTTCAAATTTAAATGAGATTCATTCAAGTAGAAAAAATATTGTATATTATTACACTGTCCCTAGCCAATGTTGTTAATGTTCTGTTGTTGTTTTTTTATAAGGATATATATATTACTTATGCAACCATATTGATCCAATGTGATTTGTGAGTTGCCCAGTGAAATTATAACAACATGATATGATGGAAAAGGAAGAAAAAGTCTGTACCCGGCTTTCACTCTGCCCTGCCACTGCTGATGACCCTCAGGAACCTCCATCTGATACCTGTAGACATTGACTGATTTCGATAGTCGAAGGTCAAAACTGATATATTTTAGACCTGAAACAGCTAGAAGCCAATATTTGACACCAGCAATTTAGATATTAAAACATTCTGCTTTTTAGTCTTGCCAAGCCGCTAAATAAACCCCTGATCAGAATTCAGGCAGTCGAAACAATTCTGCAATATATGCTGAATCTAAGTTGCAACAAGTGGACTAGATGCATTCTGTTTGTGAATGGAAGATATCAGTAAAATATCAGTATATAATATATCGGTCTGACAGTGCTGGGAAACAGCCCAGAAACCTGTACGTTGTCTACAGAGTGCATATTGTCACGCTGCAGCTTTTCAGGCTGCTCTCTCTGCTACTGCCAGCGCAGCTAGCCGATTGGGTGCTTGGCTCAGGTGCGGCAATTACACTGGTCCACAATGGAGCAGGAGGGGCCCAATCACAGGACCCTGTTCTCCTTCATGAGGAGGCAGGGGGGAGGAGGGAGAAAATGCACAGTCTCTAACCTCACTGCAACACTTCCACAAGCCAGTATGTCACACACAAACAGACACATGCACACAAAAGGTAGAAAATACGAATGCAACCGTATTCCTTTTGTTAAAAATGTCATCAATAAAGTGAGATGGGCTAGAAGTAAAAGCACAGAATGCTTTGAGTTCATTCAAACCATCAGTGCAAAAGATCCATTAAAAGCACCTAATAAACACACCTATAAAATGCACCTATAATAGAGTATAGACCAGTCACATTGACCACCAGAGCTCTAAATTCAGCATGGTTTTAACAATATGTATAGAATCAAAGAGAGGCATAATGTAGTAATTACCATGCAATATAATATCAGATGAGTAAAGTTTACCATAAATATTATGTGCAAGAAGCTTGTCTTTCTGCTATTGTGTAAGTTGTCATATTCACCTCTATGTGTGATTATCATGGGAGTGCGTTCAAAGCGGGCAAAACAACGCATGCAGTAAGTCAGACTGAGGGTATGCGTGTGTGAGTATGTATTCCCACTTTTTGGATAGTTTGGAGCTACAGCACCACAGCATGTAGGCCCGTCGCCCCCTCCTGGACACTGAGTAGGGAGAAAGGAAGTCCATAACTTCTCTTTCGGAGAGCACAGAGCCTGACAAATCTTTACTCTGTTATTAATACTGCGATGATTTCATTTTCATTGTAAGACTTCTTCGCAGTCTTCCTTGTTCATCATCTTGCCAACACAGGAGCACTTCCTTAAACATGATGTTCCTATTAAGTTTTGAAACTACAATATGAAAGCGCTGATACCATTAGATTGAAAGTGGCCAGTAGACATTATTGTTTGCTTTGCAGGTAATCCTTAGAGCTACAAAAGGTATTTGGTATATAATATGATATTATACCTGCCAATTGTTCTTCACAAAAAGCCTTTTTCATAAATTGACATTGTTTGGATCATGCGTAGTTCAGGACATAAAACTTTTTTTTTTTTTTTTGAATTATTGATTTTATTCTGTTTCTTTGTTTGCTTTTTGAATTTCAGGGTCAATAGTAGCTGGATCCTTTCCCAACACGCACCGTGAAATGTAATGCCCTGGCCAGGTTAACTGCCAGTTCTCTTGTAATTCATGCTTTTCTCAAGTTATTTTCACACATTCTTCCATAAAATACAGTCATATCAGATATATACAGCCTCTTTTCAAAATATTTTTTTCAGTTTCTATACAGGATGATTACTTGTACGTATGTCTCTTAAATGATATCACATACAAGTTGGATTGCCCAGGAGTCCCTATACCAGTAGATAGTCACATCTCCACCAGTGCTACTTACAGAAGAAACAACCACTAGGTGGCATACTTACTTACTTTACAAGTGTCATCAATTGTATTATCAAATACTTTATAATGGATTACATGACAGCAATATATATTCAAGGAGAACAAATTACAGCAAACACAATTTATAGTCTTTATACACATCTAAGTGCAGTTAGAGAGGATATTTATGGTGTTGTAACTGTTTGATTTTGGAAGATTGAATCAATATTTATATTTATGTCCATACCAAGGCATCAGGAAACACAGTCACTGGCACTGATCCAAAATCAAGCTATAAAGTGTGAATATCTGCATCATGTGAAATTATATTTGTTATGTGCAAATATTTGTGCGTTTAAGTCCAAAAAAAACAAGAATTGTTTGTTTTTTATCATTTATTATATACTAACGTCATTTGATTACTCGTTCGATACTTCTAATTTATAGTTTACACGAACATTAAAAGCCACAACATTAAAACCAGTTAACGGTTTTAATGTTGTGGCTGATTCATTCAGTTTTTAACACCTTATTCTAGCACACATTGTAATTTTTTTTTCTTTGACTAGCTAATAACACATGTTAAATTTACCTTATTTCTGGTCCGGCTAGTGTGGTGAGTGTGATAAGGGACTACCGTTGAAAGAGATTTTCTGCCTGTTTGTTACAATGCTACATGTTTGAGCATGAAAAATAAATGTTAATTCTTAACCTGGGAAAGTCACAACTGAAAATAAAAAGAATGTGAAATGAGGTTGAAGTGGTTTAAAACCCAGGAAAGAGGAGATGGACCTGGGGCTATTTATTGTCAAACTAATGTTACAAGAGTCTTGGTTCAAATCGGGCAAACTGCAGTTTAGTGCCAGAGGAGCAAGTTTCTTCATTAGCAATAAAAGTCTAAATATTTACCACTTTTCCAGACTGTTTACAGCTTCAAACAAGACTTGCAATCTGAGAGCAATATAGCAGGTTAACGCAATAGTGTGTGAAGCAGATTGGTGCACTTGTGGTGCAATCTGTGAATTTAGAGTTGTGTAGGAGAGGATGCATTTAATCCTAAACGTACTGTACATCAAAGATCTGTTCTATTCCAAGAAAGAGCAATGAGTGGTGAGCAGCATGGCTTTCAACTCAACCACAATAAACCTCTTTATGAAGGGATGAAAAGGTCCAAGGGAAAGGGTAAAACATATACTTTTCTAAAAGAGCTCAGGAATAAGGTGGACTTTCCCAGAATTGATGCCAGATAGAATATAAATAGATATGCAAAAGATGAAAAGTAGGATATTCAAGTGAATACCACCAAACCTACTAATGTAAGTGAAGAATTGTGTAACCCTGTTGGAGAAAAACCATTTGACACAAAAACATTTTTGCTTCGTTGGTGGACATGCTATATGACTTAAGTTTTGAACCCTGTTGTTTAAGTGGCTATTTGCCTGCACTCTTGGTTGTTCCACAACATACATTACAGCATGATTTGGAATAAATATAACATGTAAGGGCTGTTTGTAAAGACTATGTGTCATGGTACATCCTCCTATGACCTGGTGCTTTGGAGTTAAATTTTAAGATGAAAGATGTCAAATGGAAAAGCCATATATCAGACCAAAGCCAAACACTGTGGGGCAGCTAATGAAGTGGCTGGAGAAGACCACGCTGGGTGACCTCCATCTTGTCACTCATTACTGCTAAAGGAAACAGCGGAGGCTAGCATGGACACGGCTTTTACTGTCCTAGATCAAACAGCAGTGAGAGCCTGCACCCACCACTCTCCAAGCCCAAATCAAAAACATAGTATGAGCCTGTTGCACATCCAGGTCTTTGCAAAGGTGGGCTTTTGATCATGGCAGAGTCCTCGAGGATGTGTTTAAAGAGGGCAGAAAGAGGAACTATGTGGGATCTGTGCATCTGACCCCAGAGAAATCATTTGCTCTGATGGCACTAAGAGGCCTGGCCTCCACACACCGGGCTGACACTGAGATGAACACAAGAGATTAGCAAAGACTAACAGTCTCTGTCATGATGAACGAATGCCTGGGCTGAGTCAAGACGCTGAGAATAAACCCGCCATCTCTTCTAAAAACATACAATCCCCCCAACACTTGTCCAAGCTCAGACACATGTAAAATACACCCACGCCTGCTTAGATAAACTTTGAGCTGCTCCACAGACATGCGGTGTACTCAGACTGGAGTTTGACTGATGCTGCTTCTTCTTTAGAGACAAAGACAGTATGCAGTATTTATAAGTGTTGTTTATTACCAAATGACATGTCAGCCAGTTGTAAACATGACAATTTGGAAATTACCTTGAGAGATTTCAGTGTGATGTTAGGGGAAAGTAAAGCCACAGCCATGGTCTTACTCTGCTTTACCAGTCTGCGGTTTAATCAGTCAAGTTTCTGAAAGCCAGTACCATGAATGTTGGACTGAAGCTACTGAGAGCTTTTATTTGGAGTTGAAAATGTCATTAATCCCATAGTTCTTGCAACATGTACTTGAAAAGCCTCTAAAGAAACATGTAGACCATGAGACAACAAGAAAATTCACAGAAACCTGAAGTGTCTACCTTGTTTTAGGTTGACTTTGTTTTAGCTTTTATTGTGGACAGCAGCTGTTTAAGATAGAGTGATGCTGCACCAATTTGGTGATGCAGAAGGAAAAAAGGCACAGAGAAATATGGTGGAAAAGGCTTTTAGTTCAATCATTGTTCAGTAATTGTTCGAGTTGTATGTAAATTAAAGACATTTGAATTTCCATTGACATCTGCAAAGGTGACATTTGGAGCAATGAAATGCCATTTGTTGAAATATTAGTTACTGCACCTTATTAAAAACTGTCTGTAGAGGTGCCAATTTGAGCTCCGGTTTGGTTGATTTGAAGATATCCTCCTTACCTTGCAATGCTTAAACAATCCTTTTCAAATTATTGGTATACCTCTTTATTCAAAGCTGCTAATGTAGATATTTGTATGCTAACAATTGATCAACTGACTTCATGGGTATGAAAGGTGTCAATTGAAATGAGAGAGTGAAAGAAGTGAGTGAGAGAATTATCACCTGAATCTGCTGCTCCATCAGTTTCACTGACCTTTATTATGAGCTTTCAGCGGCAGCAGGTAGCTGTTCTCTGCGAAAAAGCTCTTAAGACCGAATCTATGCTGCCTGTTCAGCAATATACAGCAGACAGACACAAGCCATGTTTCCGTATTTTTATGCAAATTTTGAAGTATTGCATTAGAAATTCAAAAAAACTTCCTCAACTGTGCAAAAATGTTTCTATGCTCACATTAAGTGGTTTTTGCCTTTTTGAAAGAGTTAATGTGCTTAATGGGAGATGGAAATACCTTTTCCAAATAAGTTCTGATTTAACAAACATTAAACTCACATCAGCTGTTTCCGCTTCTAGAGAAGAAAAAGAAGAAGAAGAGGCTTTTTCCGGCGTCTTCCCATTTTCACAACATGAAAATTGGCCGATACTAGCTAATATGAAAGAAAAATTACAACTTGCCCAACTGAAAAAAAATCCTGAAGCCCTCTCTCCATTTTTCACTTGTAGATGGCCAAGATGACTTGATTTGTTTCTATTTTTACTTCTTCATCTTCAAGCTTTTTTGTTTTGTTTCCAGTTTGCAACCTTTACTTCTTCTACTGTTTATTACAGCCACGAGTAACAAAGCCTATACTGCAAAATCCTGATGACACTACGCAGCCTAGCTATTTCACTCCAAGCCAGTTGATGGAAATACACCTTATTCACATTTTCTTTTTCATTATTTTTTGTGACATTTAAAAAGTCTGCCTCCAATTCACTCAACAAATAAATGGAAACACAACTACAGTTAGTAATTAGCTATGAACACAGAGGTGCATTAACCCTCTAAAGAACCAGATATTTCTGATTCTTTAGAGGTAGCTGGTGGAGACCATAAACAGAGCTAAAATAGACTGAATATTGGACTTACATTCATCAGTTGGTCAGACACATGACTCTAAATGAATGATATTTTTCATCTGTAACTGCTGGTTATGACCTTAAAATAAAAAAGTTTGATAACATGTTCACCATGTCAGCTTAAAAGATACAGTATATCAATGTTTTGTTCACAACCAGTTTCCGCTGCCCCCAAATGGCCCAATAAATAATAAATAAAAATATACCGGGTATGTTTTACAGGGTTCCAACTGACAGAATGGTTGTGTTTGATTAATTCATTCGGATCCACTTTGCTTTGTTGTCCTTTAATCAAGTGTTTCACAATAAAAGCCCTCTTAAGAAATGAAGGGTTTCTGTGCACTGAAATTCTAGAGGGCTTTTAGTTTGAAACGCTTACAGGAAGTGTTGAGTTTGTTTTAACAGGGTAATGTAGTAACTTTAACAGGGGGAATGGGAGCAGATAAAAATGAGGGTTCTTACTAAAATATTACCAAATATACTTGGGTGGTTGACATATAGTATAAGCTTGAAAAAAAATGGCTTTTTTTTTTTCAAACTTCAAATGTTAGGCATGAAAATGATTGAGTTGTGTTGTACTGACTCTTTCCAAAAATAGTATCTATATGTGGCCTTTTAGATTTTGTATTGGAATCTGAATTTATTCACCGATTTGCCTAGAATTGTCATATGGTGTGAAATGAAAGTTATGTATATAAGCTTAAAATGGGGTATAAATTTATCATAATTCTTTATCATTACTATCTTGAGATCTGGCATTTCCTTGTGTAAATTCATTATATTTTGTATTATTCTTCTTAATCATCGCTCAAAGTAGACATCGGTCCTCAGTATTTCAATATATTTTAGATTAATTCTGACAAATCCTGTCATACATCTAACAAAATGTATGTGACTGTAGCTGATACTATTTTCCTTGTGTCCCATTGAGATTTTATGATTTATCACTAACAAAGCCTTTTTAATGAAACAACTCTGAATGTCACATAATAGGATGGACCACACCACACCACAAGTTGTCTATGCAAAAAACATGTATTCACTATATACTACTTCAAGAAAAATCACACAAAAGTTTGGAACATTGTGGCACTAAACATTGTGTATTACTTGGGTATCTGACACAGGACTAGTGAAGAACGATATTGACTATGAGGAACACACTAATAAAGAATAATATAACTTGAATGGTATTGTCTGGTAAGTATTGTTTAAAGTTAAGTCTGTTGAATGGTAACTGCTGGTAAGTACTGATCACTCATTTGTCTTGATTAAACATATTACACATAACTACTGGTAAATCAGTCATATCAACAAGGTTGCTGAACAGTGGGCGTTATTTCTGCTTTCATAAACATTCATTTAAAACATTCATTTAATATGAGGCATACGTTTATCCTAGTAAATTAGTTAAACAACAACATCACAATTTATCTTTCTTGCTATGTCAGCTGAAGTATTTTTGTGTGTGTGTTCACATTTCATTATACATAAGCCATTTGTGTTTGAAAACCATGGCTAGCCGACTGCATGGCTTGGGTTCTGATATTCCACAGACAATATGATTGTGATGATAGCAAATGCAGTCTGATTTGTTTTGCCAAACAAAAGCATTTTTTTCCTGCATACAGTTCACCTGCAGCTCATCCTCACCATATATCCCCATGATCTGTCCCACATACAGTTTTACATCATATTTAACAATAACAAACTGTCCCTGCGCGCAGGTTATTTTTCCTGTGCAACTGAACTTGTCTCGAGGTCATGTTCATGTGATGTGTTAAAGCTTTAAAAAGGCCAAAACATACATTAAACAATATAAGAATAAACTGTTTGCTCAAATGAGTAATTTTCTGTGTGTAGGAAAATACAGTTCATATCATATGGTGTGACAAATGGATCATATGAGGTGACAAGCAAAACCTGTCACACAATATGATGGAGTGTCAAACTATATGAGGTTTCATGCACTTAGCACAACACTGGGCCTTGTGGTTTTATGCTAGCATTCTAACAGCATACCCACTGTAACATGGTAACATAGATTTAAAAGTAATAATGAGTAAAATAATTTATCTTTGACATTTTTACGTAAAAAGCGTCACACTAAAAGACTCTGGGAAAGGGTACCTAAGTGAGAGTGCAAAAAAGATTGGATTTATTGCAAAAACGACAAGAGACAACTCCGCTTGTAAGTCCTCCATGTCCTTTTGAGTTGTTTTCTGTACTTTTTGATTGAACAAGTACCCATCCTCCCCCAACAATTGAACGTTTAAATATCGCAATATAGGGTCACACCATATGATATCCGTTTCTGGGACAAAATCTTTTTGATCAGAGCTGACTGAAAATATTATACCTGGACTTTGAAAAAAGAACAGACTCACAAATAGACATCTGTGTTATCATTCTGTACTTTATTTGACAAGATTTGCATTTATTGTTTTAGTTTTATTCAATTTTAAACTTTGTGAAACATGCTTGGGACAGTCACACCATATGAGCTTTTTCATGTTTGGTTGAAAATTGTAAAAAAAAAAAAAAGTGAGTAAGGAATTGCATTCAGTATGTTCACATAAAGCATCATGTTCTGAACAATATAAAAAAGTTTTTTGACAAATTCAATTTTTATTTGTGTGTTCCCATGTCACATCAACCACCCACTTATCAAACAGAGGGAATTAGAAATGAAGGCCTGCCTCTAATACATGCCTTTTTCAAATAATAATTTACCATTAGTAGCGCTGTGGAGCAGTTTTTATGAGTGGGTATTCCATTTTTTGTTTGTTTTTGTGTCATTCATATGCACAAGGAAACACATGGATGCAGGTGTGCATGTGGGAGAAAAGATACACCATCCTCCCACGATGAGTCCACACCATTCCACTGATCTACAGATGGAGATAACGCACAAAAAAACACAGCAATGCAACAGCTAAGGCAGGAAAAAAAGGACTGCTAGCTAGTAAACACGGACGTAAACTACGCAGGTTTCAGAATTTTAAGAAGAATATTTTGTTATGCTTATCCTTTATCAGGAAAAAAATCATTGTGACATATTTGTACAACTCAAGGATATACAAAATGTATTTTGATGAGCAACACTGAATGTAAACCTAATCTTTGCACGTTTACATGAAAGGTCCACAGGGCACCTTTAACAATGAATCAAATCACTATGTGTACTATGAAAGGGGTTGCTTGTAGTGATGAATTCACATAGAATTAACACCAACTTAACAGTTTGTCATAGCTATATGCATTTCACTGTCTTTCACCTCATTCTTTCAGTTTTAGGACCACAAATTTACTGTTTTGGTTCACTCTGATTGCTTTTCATCAATGTCATTTCACACAGAAGCAGGCAGCTGTTTTCAGTTAAGAAGTGCTGATGAAACCACTGTATACTACATGCTCAGCACAAAACAGCAGACAGACATTTAATTTAGAGAATAGTTGGTGAACGTAGTGGAGCATTTAGCAGCCTAAAAAGCCAAATCTTTATCTCCGGAGTTGGTGGAGACCAAACCAGAGCTAAAACAAGAGTCAATATTGGACTTGGACGGTCAGAAAAACAACTCCACTTTCATGTTGTGCTGAATATGTAAATAAGCCCTGTTGTTTCTAATACATTTGCCATTTCAATTTTATGAGGTGATTATATGTTGATGTTGTGTTTACAGCTTGTTGCACAGTGGCCAAAAAAAATTTGATGAATGCAGGCTAAATACCTTTTAATAAAGAAATGTATGTTTTTCAGGCCCAATTTGAAACTAAAGAAGATTTCAAAACTGTTATAATTTTAAACTTCAAAAATTGAATTTAGGTTCCTTAATTCAAAATTCCAGCTACAGGGAACTTTTCTGTCACAGAACTGACATTGTCTCAAATTGCTCCAGGCCTGCCGGGCTGCAACACCCTGCTTATATAAAGAAATATCTGCTTTTAGCAAACTGATATCCTAAGCCTTCAGTGCAGGGTGGAAGCTCAACACTGGGCCTCATTCACAAATGTTTTCATAAAAAATCAAAAGAGACAAAAAGAGAAAAATAAGAACACAAAATTTCTAATTCATTTAATGGGAATATGTCACTTATTTTTTTCACACAGTCTAAGTTTCATACTCACCTAATCTTGGTAAATGGGTAGATACACAATGCTGGCAATCCATAAAATATATGGGCTGTTGTCCTCAGAGCAGTGTGCCATATGCCAAACCATGTGTCAGGGCAAATGAGACAAACATAACAAAACAAAAAGCTGCAGGCAGTGTACAGTGCACACAGGTATATTGAGGAATTGATGGGGCAAGCCAGTAAAAGATTTTAGTGTGTCACACAGAACAGCAGAAGCGTTCTATTGAAAGCCTCAACTTTAGGCAAGGAGTAACACTGTGTGACTCTGTAAGTACTGATCTGTTAAAGCAATAGAAAGAATAAGTCTATTTAATGTGTCTGTGTCTTAACTGTAAAAACTCTTTTGAAGAAAAACAATTTTGAGTAAAAGTGCTGACTGATGATGACTTGCTGAAGGGGTATTGACCCAAAAATGTGTACCTCCATTTCTTGGACTGACCTTTGATGGTGCTCCACTTTCCATAAAGAGTGTTGAATCCAAAGAAGTCTCATGTCAATACATGAGTTTCCCATCTTGCAGACTAGTATTTTGTAGAAACAATTTAGTATTGCATGTCAAGAATGTAATGGTTATGAAGTTGAAAAAAAAGACTTACATTCTAGTTTATAGATTTGAAAGATAAATAATAAAAACACTCATTAAAGGCAGAATTATCACAAGTAACATCATTGTCATCAGTAGTAACAGAAACAGTAGTGTGGGTTAGGATTTGGTGTGTGGTTATGTCCTAAAAGAATATAATAATAATAACAATATTAATAATGAAAATAATGATAATATTAATGGTAATAATACATAAATAAATAAAACATCTGCAGTGAACAGACCATAGCAACCCTTAGTTACTATCAGTCAGAGTTCTCAGACTATAAAAATGTGTAATGACAGGCCCCCCATATGATCTGGGATTTGTTTGGTGTTCTACTTAATGACTGGAACAGTTCGTTCTCCCAATCAGCTTTAATCTTCTCACAACTTATATTACTTAAAGATAACATAATGTTATAGATCCCCGAAATGAGGCCTCAAGGATAGCATCACATCATGTGGCCATTGGTAAATTAGGAAATGTTGAGTTCTAATAAAACTTTCTGGTTCTGATAAAATGGTGTATCTGAAAATAATGAAACAGGCTAGAAAGAGGCAAATTAAATTTACTTGAGAAGTCCTTAAAACTGGACAAAAATTACATCCATATAAAAGTCTTTGAATGTGGCCATATCTTGTTTTGCAACATTAAAAACACAGAATCCTTGCTGGCTCAAAAAGGTGATTATTATATATTTGTCCTGAGACCAAAAAAGAGCTCAAGCCAAAGTTTAAACGAAACTGGAACTGATTGTTCAATGTGGATATACAGTAACAATTGGATTGTATAATGGAGCATATGAAGTGGTAGTTTTCTAGTAGCTAAAGCTGGAAGGGGAGACAAAGTGCAGGATCTAAATTCCATTCTATCTCTGGGTAACAAAGCAATAACATTTTTTTATGTGCGTTAGCTGGTCAGTAACAAAACATAATATTAGTGTAATATAAGTCCTCCTGGACACTAGGGCAAGCTAAATTTGCTTCAATGTTTTCAAAGATGTGATGACACCCCTGAGACCAGTGGCCGTCTCAGCATCTTGCAGACCTGCCCCTGATATGATCAGTTGGTCAGTGTGCACTGTCATGCTGGGGAAAACAGTCTTGTCTTGGAAAGCCCTTTGGTAATTTACTGCATGGCTCTGTGACTGTAGTATTTAATGCATAATAATTTTGGGAAGATAAATATAGTATTGTTGTTCCCAGTGTGTCTGAAGGTAAAGATAAATACATAATAAATACATGTTTTATTGGACAGTGGAACAACAGTTCTGCCTCTCTGAACACTGTGGTTCTTATAAATACAGATATTTCATTTTAATTAAAAATAAATATATATAAACAAAAATGAACAGAGGCAGTGTGGTATATTAAATTTCACACTTTGTAAGGAAAACCGGTACATCTGCTTATTCATGCAATTATCCAATCTGCCAATCATGTGACAGCACTACAATGTATAAGATCATGTAGACACAAGTCTGGAACTTTAGTCAATGTTCACATCAAACACCAGAATGTGGAAAAAATGTGATCTAAATGACTGTGACCATGGCATGATTGTTGATGCCAGACGGGCTGGTGTGAGTATTTCTGAAACTGCTAATCTCCTAGGATTTTCACACACAAAAGTCTCCAGAGTTGAGTCAGAGTGGTGCCAAAAACAAAAAACATCCAGTGAGCGGCAGCTCTGCAGATGGAAACACCTTGATAATGAAAGAGGACAGAGGAGAATGACCATACTGGTTTGGGCTGACAGAAAGGCTACAGTAAGTAAAGTAGCACTAAAGCATCTGAATGAACCTTGAGGTGGATAGACTACTAACAGAAGAAGACAGAATCAAGTTTCGCTCTTGTCAGCCAGGAACAGAAAACTGAAGCTGCAGTGGACACAGTCAAAACTGGACAGTTGAGGACTGGAAAAATGAAGCCTGGTCTGAGGAATCTGGATTTCTGCTGAGGTACGCAGATGGTAGGGTCAGAATCTGGCGTCAACAGCATCAATACATGTACTTGACCTGCCTTGTGTCAACAGTCCAGGCTGGTGTTTCGTGGTGTATTGGGGAGGGGTGCACACCAATGAGCTATGCTGCCCACCTGACCCATAAAAATTGCCATTTTAGATGGAGTTTTAATTTTGGGTTTAGACTGGCCGAAAGCCAGGTCTAGGGTATAAATCAGAACCCCACCATATATATACAAGACTAGGTCAAAACGTAGTATATGGGTGGACTGCCCTTTTTCTGTTTGCTTTTCTCCTCCTCTCTGTGTTCACCTATACAGTATTTTAATACAGCCAAATTCCCTTTAAAGCTATTCTCATTTGTATGTTTTTCTGTTTCTGTTGTCAAAAAGCAGAACAAGTAAGAAGTAGTGACTGAAACGCAGCCTATTAAGAATATATTTTATCCAGCAGTCATTTCCAAGCCATTTCCAAACTGCTGCTCTGCACTGCTAAAATTCTGATTTTATAAGACCACCATCGTCTGACATAATTACCATACACATAGGTTAATGGCTGTTCTGTGGTTTTGGCTATATATACCTGTAAAATGATCACTCAAAGAGAAAGTTAGAAGCTCAGTCACGTCTGCATCAGCTGCCATGTGTTCAGTTGAATGAGCCATAGAGAGGTGTGCCTGTAGAGGGAAAGCACTCACGGGGCAATACTCATGATTGTCTTCTATGGAAAGTTGCTAAGGTTTGTCCAAAAAGTCACTAGATTTGTCACTAGGTGCTTCTGTGAAGAAAACTCGTTAAAGGGATGTGAAAAGTCTATAAATCTAGCAACAAAGACACTGAGTTGGCAACACTGCCTGAAAATGCCCCCCCGATGACACAGTAGTTTGCACCAGTTCATTTAAAAAAAGCAATGGCCAATGGTGTAACGTCATCACTCAGTCATGCAGCATTCGGCTGACCAATGGTGTACCTTTATCACGTATTCAGTCAGTCGGTCAGTCTCGGACATTAGTATTTATAGGGCTGGCCCTGCTATTGTGGTCCAACCAACAATCGGCATTTGGGTTGGGTAATAAAGACAATTTTATTTCATAAGCTCTCATCAACCCAATCGGGAGCATATACTGTACATTGATGAGCAATACAGGAGTGCGATAGAGAGAGTCAGATGTCATACATATCAACCTTGTGCATTGGAAATTATACTAGTGGCTGTATCTGTCTATATTGTTCATATATCTGTTTGCATCAATTCACCTCAAGCTTTAAAATGAAAACAGGAATGAAGCACTTGCCCGACCCATGAATGTCTCAGTCTCATATGATCCTTCACGGTTAAGTGTGGTTCCTGAAGAAACCTTGTGATGAGTTAAGCAAAATCTCTAGTCTACAGAGTATTGCAGTTGATAATAGTCCATATTAATGGCCCAGATCATCTCCACATATTGAGAATCTAAAGGGAGGTGCATGTAATTATTTTCTGACACAAGCTGGAATATCAGTGAATACACATAACAGTCCTGTAAATATAAACGTATGGAAACACATACATAAATAAACACATATTGACACCATCATTGTGGGAAGTTTCTCTCTTCTCTCTAATATGCACAGGGTTTTTCTCATCCATGAGAACAAAGGCTTAACACAAGGGAAAAAAAAGTCCTTTGAAAAACATTTTAGATGACTGCTGACAAGTCACTCACACCCAATAAAAAGAGATACGAAGTGCAGCAAGACAAACAGCTATCCAGCTTATACCTCCAGCAGCAGAATAAAGATGGCCAAGTGCTTCATAGAGGATGGGGACAAAAACTAGTCCCTATAAAATCGCTGAGTGCCATTTAACTTTAATGACCTATACCAAACGATGAAAAAGACTTCAGATAAGCTTGTCCTTGTTGCAAGTGTCTGTATTTTATGATTCGGTCACAGGGAAAAAACACACTGCTTTTTTACATTTAGCTCAAAAACTGTTACAGTGACAAAGGTCCAATGAAAGGGGGAGTTTCAGGAATACACAACATATCACAAATGAAGCCAGAAAGTCAAAGATGTGAAACTTGCATGAAAACACAATAATGTAATACATGGGTTCAAGAGTACTAGAGTCTTATTGTTCATTAGTGATGAAGACTTACAAGTCTCAGGTTTATAAATTCTGTTAATTTCCAATTGGTTCCATTTCCTCCTGCCTGAGGTCTTTGTGTGAGAGACCAATGAGAGCCAGCCATCTCTGATCTACGTCTGTTATTAGAAAATCATATAAAAGGCAGCAGGGAAAGTCCAAATGCATCACTTCAACATTCTGTACACATGGCAAAGCCATTTCTTCCCTGAGTCACAACTAAAACACAGACTATAAGTTCTGGCTTATTGATGATTTGGTTGTAGGGAGAAGATGACAAGTGATTTCGGATGTTCCATCATGGGAGGTCTAAGCAACAACTTCAACTGCCAGAATAACCAGGTCCCATGTCTGCCCTGTCACATGTTCAGGGATCAGAGGAACTGGAGTAGCTTGAGTGTGTATGTGAGTGTAAGTAAAACTATGGGTTTGACCAGATCTTGAACCAAGCAGCACATGATGCCTACGTACCGCCAGCCAAGCAGCTTCTAAAATCCAACTGAAATCAGCAATTGACCCTGACACTAATATCATCAAGCTGCGCTCCAAATTAAATGGTCACAGTGCAAACATGGCACCCACTTCAAAGAGTCCAGGGACTTACCTCTGAAAAACAAAGGGCATGACACTATTAAAATACAAGCACTAGGGAACTAGTGAGACACCAGAGATTATGAGGTGGAGCAGAGAGAAAGAGGCCAGACAACCAGGAGCAGTTTTATAGAAGCTGTAACCCCGAGAGTCTGCTTCTTAGACAAGTTCAGTACAGTTGCATGCTAAAAAGAAAAACAGATTATGTTGCTTTAGCTTGATTATTATAATATTTAATTCATCCAGGGATTACAAAAAAACATTCCTATTCATTTTTAGCTATCACACCACCACAGAAAACTTTAATTGAGCCTTTATAGGAGCAGTGTGCTGTAAATGGTGGTCAGACTCATGGTGTGATACACTGTTACTCATTCCATCATCGCACTATATGAATGTAAATACTTAAACAGTGAGCAAGCATGAGGGAGCTAACACCATTCTCATTACACATTGTGCACATCTGAACAAGCATACAGCATGTCACAACTACAATGGGTTTACAAAGGTCATACATTTTAAAAACCAGTCACCACATATGGTCCCAACAATCTGGAGCTGTAGCCGTAAGCTGACAGCTTTTCCAGCCAACTCCGGTTAGCTTAAATAGCTAGCTAGCTACAGCTGATAAAATCTGCGAGCAAAAGTTGTCATTTCAGCCAAGAAAAGCGATGGTTATCAGATAGAAATGAGAGTCCTACTTTTGTCTTACTGTGTGAAATCCAGGACCCACTGTTGGAAAAAGTAGCATGAATTTAGATACTAAATCTGCCACTGTTATCACCGTAAACTGCATATAGTATGTGTAATGCGAGAACAGAAGTAACAACTATTCTGACTATACTGATCTAGTTGCTAAATGCTCCACTAGTAACTAACTCTGTCTGTCTGTTATTTGGTGCTGGACAGTTACTGAGCCTCTGTTTTTTAGAGCTTTCTTGCTGAAAACAATTGCTAGAAACAACACTAATGAGAGCTGTAAGAGTGAACAAAAACACAAAGGTTGAAGACTGTAAACTTGTCACTACGAGCAACACCGTTAACTTTACACAAAGGCATTTTATCCATTTTTCATCTAAGAATATCAATTAGTGAAGTTACAAAGGTTTAGAAACCTCGATCTTTAAATCAAACTGAAGAAAGTGAGATCTCAACCATGTATATAATCCAAATACTCAATTAGATCTTCAGAACAACTCCATCATAATATGTGCTAAAGTATTCTTCTGCAATGTACGGGAAATCAGCCAGGAACAATAATACAGTGGAGGCCTGAGGAGGGGAGCTGAGAAAGAACTCTCCATACTGTGACGTACTGCGGCCACTTAGGGCTCAACATTGGCCAGGAGGAGTGAAAATGACCAATCAGTGATTAGAAATGAAGCCATGTGGAGAATGAGGAAGGGGGAGGGGGCTGACACTGTACCCAGCTAATAAGAAAGGAGCCTCAGCCTCCACCATTTTGACTACAGAAGAAACAAGGAGGCCTTGAAAAGACGGCGAGAATAATGTGGTGGTGTTTTGCATTAGCCAGACCCCACTTCCTTCTGTCAATTACACAAGAAAATGTTTTGCCAGGGAGAGAAAAGGCCAGACTCCCGCCACTGTAAATTTGACACCCCCTCACTCCTTCAAGCATGACACCAACAGCAGCTACACTTCAAATGAGTGAAATCGAAGCAGTTTACTCACTCCACCACTTTAAAGATGAACCAATTTTTCAGCTTGACAATCACAGAGGTGTCTGAGACATGCAGCCTAAAGCACTGATAATACACAAGAAGGTGAAAATGGAGGGAAAATCCAGCAACTGAATTCACAATAAAATGTATCAGCAACAAAACAGTTTATGTATCAATTGTCTGAATCTTTCATTCAGACATATGGAAGACATGTTTTCAGCAATTCAAAATGCAGATTCACAGTTTGGAAATATTCTGATCCCCGTGCCCTAAAGCAGGAAAATGACCTGGTTTTAAACAATGGATGATATAAAAACAACAACATAGTCTGCACAGTAACACTGAATGGTGAAATAAAGCAATTCTACACATGGTTTCATTAACAGGAACATAATATGAAATATCAAATTAAATTCAAGGCAAAACGTCCGGAAGTCTTTGTGCCATATGAACTACTTTTACATATTTATGTTTCAGTAACATATTGCTGAAATTAAACTTTTATTTTCTACAACCTTTCACCTAAATATTACATTTAAAATTACAAAATTACATTCTGAAAGCCATATATGTCAAAAATGTAAAATTTTCATGAGCTAAAAAGACACCGCTGCTTGCTTTGTGACAATGCATTTTTCGGATAATTCAGTGGTTTTTTAAATAGTTTATTTAGCTTAAGAATTATGATAATTTTCTCAGTTCATAAAGGAGCAGCAGAAAGGAGGATACAAAAACTTTTTTTTTAAAATTAAATTCAAAATCACTAAATTTGGACATGTATGGTTTTAACTGGACAGTGAGGTTTTGTACGTTTTGGTTTAAATAACATATTTCTGTATTTCTATCTTTTACAGTCTCAAAATAACAAAAAAGGAAAAGGACCCTAAACAAAAGTTTGGGCACACAGCATGGTCAGTACGTAGCTGCTACAAAAGGCACGTACAAGCTGTGATAGTTGCCAAAGGGTGGTTACTAAGAGTCTTTCAGTTCTTGTTTGAGGGATTTTTGCGCATTCTTCCTTGCAAAATGTTTCTAATTCTGTGAGATTCTTGGACCGCCTCACATGCACTGATCTTTTGAGGTCTATCCACCGATTTTTGATGATGTTTAGGTTGGGGGACTGTGACAGCCAAGGCAAAACCTTGAGCTGGCGCCTCTTGAGGTAGTCCATTGTGAATTTTGAGGTATGTTTAGGATCATTATCCTGTTGCAGAAGACTCTTTTCATCTTTAGCTTTTTTACAGATGGTGTGATGATTGCTTCTGGAATTTGCTGGTATTTAATTGAATCTATTCTTCCCTCTACCAGTAAAATATTCCGCATGCACTGGCTGCAACACAAGCCAAAAGAATGATTGATCCACCCCAGTGCTTTACAGTGAGACAGGTGCTCTTTTCATGAAATTCTGCACCCTTTTTTTCCTCCAAACATACCTTTGTTCTTTGTGGCCAACAAGTTATATTTTAACATCATCAGTCAACAGGACTTGTTTCCAAATGCATCAGGCTTGTTTAGATGCTCCTTAGCAAACATCTGACACTGAATTTTGTGATGAGGACACAGGAAAGCTTTTCATCTGATGACTTCCATGAAGGCCATATTTGTGCAGGTGTTGCTGCACAGTAGAACAGTGCACCACCGCTCCAGAGTCTGCTAAATCTTTCCTGAAGGTCTTTTGCAGTCAAACAGGGTTTTGATTTGCCTTTCTAGCAATCCTACGAGCAGGTCTCTGTGAAATTTTGACCTAAACTTGACCTCCACTGTTTGTGTTAACTGCCATTTCTTAATTATATTACGAACTGAGGAAACAGCTATCTGAAAACACATTGCTATCTTCTTATAGCCTTCTCCTGGTTTGTGGGCATCAATTTTTTTTAATTTTCAGAGTACTAGGCAGCTGCTTGGAGGAGCTCATGACTGCTGATTGTTGAAACAAAGTTTGGGGAATCAGTGTATTTCTAAAGCTTTGAAATTTGCATCACTTGGCCTTTTCCCAATGATGACTGTGAACAAGCCATGGCCCTAACAAGCTAATTAAGGTCTGAGACCTTAGTAAAAGTCATCTGAGAGCTCAAATCTCTTGCGGTGCCCAAACTTTTCTCTGGTGCTCCTTTCCTTTTTTTAACTCTAAAATTGTACGAAACAAAAATAATACACTAATCTAACTTAGAAAGGTTGATAAAAATGTTTCACCTTTAACTTGATGTATATGTATAACCCATTAAGTACATTAAAAACTCAATGGAAGTGATGGAACGTTATATGAAAATATAGTTGGAGCATAAAATAAGGGATCTTAAAAGAATTCTGAGAACTAGAGTTGAGTCCTTTGACTACTGGGGTTTGTCTCCCTTCCAGTGAACACCAAATGGAAGTCATATTTCCCAGTCTAACACTGGTGTCAGACTGCCTGCAGCTAAAACCTCCTCCTGCTCTTACCACGTGATGGTGGGAGTGTGTGGAGGTTCAATTCCCTTCCAGAACCTCTGCTCAATTCTGCTGCTATAAAAAAATCTAACTTTGTGATTTCAGCAGATGCGTGTAGAGGTGCTGCATTGGGCTGACACAGTCAGGACTGACATTCCCCTAGTGGAGAGGAGACTGAAGGAGCACAGAGGTCAGGCCAAGCTGAGAGCAAAGCAGGAGGTAAGAACGGACAGAGACACTGATTCAAAGCAACACAGTATTGTCTTAAGTAATTCTTTTTTTTAAACAAATTAAAATGGTTATTTTTTTCTGTGGAGTCTGGTGCATCGCATCAAAGCAAAATCTGTTCAAATGAAGAATAAAAATATTTGATTTGAGATTGCCTTTTTATGATTCAAAGGTTGTTTGGTTAGTGCGGGCAAACAGTCGCATCTCTGCAGGTTTTCAACCTAAATTCAACTGTAATAAATTTCACCCGGTTTGGCTCACATTAGGTGTAACATGCAATTACATACATGTCAATATACTAATAATACTTGTAATATATTGCAGCTATCTCAAATGTGACTAGAGCTGGGCATTATAAGGCCCCTAACTCTCCCTAATGTACAATCTGCTGAATCTGCTAGACTTAACAGACTCTAAATGAGTTCAGGCTGTAGCATCATCGTGTTGTGGCTAATTGGACTGAAGGAATAAAGGCCTTTACTAAGATAAATGCAGTCACATCCCAATGAAGGTTTTTGCAGAGTGTCGGTGGTGTGCATAGACACCAGTGCACTCATCTAAACACTCATCAGGCGTTATAATAGTTCAGCCAATAGTTCAATTAACGAGCAAATTAAATGAGTAACGTGATAAATGTTAAATAATGAAATAAAAATGACCGATTTATCGACTTGGATGGGTGTAAATAAAGAGGATGTGATGTCTAGAGTGTAAATGAGGCAGGGCGAGAATGTGTGTGTAAATAATTTTGGTTGGAGAATGACGCACGCGGCAGCAGCTCAACTCCACTTCCCAGCAGTTTTGAGAAAGTCGTAGTTGAGCGTCTGTCAAGCAGCACTTGCAGGCTGCCTGGAAGGGCGGCGGAGCGGAGCCGCAAACACACACACACACGGCCGACTGGCACAACTGAAAGCGCAAATTTCACCTGCAAACTCAGCGCGGCCTCAGCGCCAGCCGTCCCCCACCGGGAGGCTGCATGTCTGCAAAGTGTTGTTATTATTATGCGCGCACACACACACACACACACACACACACACACACAAACGCAACGTACCCTAACCGGAGCTGTAAAGACACTACTTCCAAGTTACATTGAGGCCGTTATGGTGAAGGGTCATTTGAAGACATGAAGTGATCCAAAAGAAAGCTTAAATTGTGTAAAGGAACGTTTTGCAATTTTTTTTTAACAAACCCATTTGGCAGGGGTTTGAATTTCTGTTATTCAGTATTCGGACTATTCTTTGAGTTGTGATGATCCTCTCCAGCTACCTGTAGTTAGATTTATTTAATCTTCGGACAAAAGGTCCTCTTTTACCCTGCAGTGCAGTTATACAAGTTTCCCTGTAAGAGGATCGAAGTAAAACCATAACGACTCAAAGACGCATGACGGAGCAAAAATAAATATTCTAACAAATAATCCAGAATCGTTAATATGACGGTGGTTTGGAGCAGTTCGTATATTGTCATTAACATGTTAATTTGGGGCCAGATAAACACACTATGATCAACTGTGAAGGAAGAAAAAGTTCCATAAAACTTTCTGCATTGTAATAAACCGGGGCCCTGATACTGTATACACGAAGACCAATGTTTCTGACACTAGGAAACCCTTGTGTAAATAGCAGGGTATATGGCATAGTAGACCTACATCATTACGCAGTTTTTAAAGTAGACCAATTGTCCCTTTTTAAAGTAGCCATAGATTACCTTTTTTTTTTTTTTTTTTACTACTGTCTTTTTTTCTTTTACTACTATTTTGTACATTGACAGAGATTATTTTACATGTTAATTTATACTGCTGAGGTAGCCTATATTTATTTAAACGGATTATATGGTGTTCTTGAGGTATAGAATATTAGTGTATATTTAATTAAATTTGAAATTCGATTTAACAGAGATGTAAAATGTAAGTCAGCTGCAGAGTGTTTCTCTTGGCGCACCAGGATGTTTGGGGGGCTATACTATTCTTGGAAAGAATAGCCTGATCCTTGAGGTGGATTATTGCTGAAAGGTAATCATCATTCCCTTAGGCAAATGAAGACTTGGGTTAACCTTCTTCAGGGAAATAGGGTATTTATTGAGGTAAAATGTTACATAGCTTATAGGCGATAATGATTAGCTGAATAAACATTTTACGTTTGTGATAAACCGGGGGTTTTGCACTGTGGCCACATCTATCCTACTTGTATACAGCGAACAATGTGTCTTCATGCATTCAGGTAAATGAAAGGCTCACTGAGGTGTAGTCCAGCCCGCTGACCTAAAGTAATGATCAACGCCCTAATATTGAATGGTCCATGAAGGTAAGTACTAGGCCTGTACAGCGGCCGTGGCTCAAAGGAGGCACAGTCCGCCTGGCAGGCACCTCTCCCCCGCCGCAGCGTCTGGGCCAGCGCGGTGAGGGAAGCTAAGGGACGGACGAATCACTCTCTCCCCGCTGCCTTCACATATCAAGGGGGGGCTGACAAACTGTGTGTAGCCTATTCTACGTGTAGCAGAGAGTGTGTGTGTGTGTGTGTGTGTGTGTGTGTGTGTGTGTGTGTGTGTGTGTGTGTGTGTGTGTGTGTGTGTGTGTGTGTGTGTGTGAAAGAGAAAGAGAGGGAAAGAGAGAGAGCGAGAGATTCCAGGAAAACACCCCACTGAGTTCCCCCCTCAGAGCGAGCACTGCACAGGCGCAGATCGCAGCTCGGCACAGGACAAGCTGAAAGGCACTAAGGCAGCCAAACTGTCTGACACAACGACACTTCCCAGCGGATAGCCGCCTTCTGCAGCCCCCAGAGTCCAGCTCAAGAACAGGCGTTTTTTAAAGCCACGTGCAGGCGCCGTAGGAAGGGAAACACCCCGCTGTTCCCGAGCCGAAGACAGAGCTGCGGTGCAGAGGGATGGATTTAAGCAGATGATAGCCGACTGCGTGAGGTACGGTAGAGGCAAGTCTGTGCTGCTGATTAGCTGCGCTGTAAATTGATTATCTGTTGATTGTCGGCTTGTTGGTCAACAGCACTGTCCGTTTCAGGGCAGGTGTATTCGGGGGGCGTCAGAGGACAGGAGGCGTTAGAATAGCTGCAGAGTGTCTTCCTCCGGGAGAGAAAACCAGCGGCGGTAATTAGACGGCTGGACTCCCGCTGCGCAACAGTCTGACGAGCTGGGGAAGTGTGTAATCTGACAGTGACGGGCAGGGAGACGGCGGGAGAGAGGGAGAGAGATGGAGGCTGCGATGCAGGGGAAAAGTGGGCCAGCGAATCTTTTATCTTTTTTTAATCAGGCCTGTGTGATAACATCATCTCAATCAAAAATATTGCTCTAACTCACAGATGTAAGCTATAGGCTATTTGTTCTATTTTGTAATATTACAACAAAGTATAATGATAACACTGTATTATTTATAACTTTTACAACGTATTATTATTATTATTAGTATTATTATTATTTTTAAAATTTTTGATTTTATTGTGTAAATATTGGCCTGGACTGCCAGAATTAAAATGTGATGAAATAATGGCGTGAATATTTTTAAATGATTTTAAATTCATGTTTTACTTTTAAAATATTTTTTAAATTTGGAGAATGGTGTTCGGGATTTTTCATGCTCTTCTCTTAATTATCCCAAAGCAGCCCCCGACGAGTCACTGGGTATTACTGTGTTTTGGGGGAGACCACTGAAGCCACTGTGGGAGTTTCTGGGACAGTGACCCTCGCATTTTAATCTTGTGAAAAAAGTTAGTAACGTTGATAGATTCTTGCCAGGCCTCAGCTTTAATCTATTTAAAAAAAAAAAAAACCCGATCACTTTAGGGTGATTTGCCAAGGAGTGAATTTATGCGTCAGCAGGCTGTCGTGGACTTGCAGAGAGGCGGAATTCAGTGCTGTCAAACTATGCAGCCGGTTAGAGATGTCAGGAGATGTATTTGTTTACGTGCTTTACTTACATATTTATCCTCTAATAGTTTTTGTTATTTAGACCCAAAAGCCATCACTGTTTCATGCTGGGGCCTTCGTGCGTCGGCGCCACAGACATAAAATGGCGGCAGATTGAAATTTGTTACCAATAGCTGTCTTGAGTTACACGTCCGTCTCATAGACTACACTCGTTTATTTTTTTTTTTTCTTAGCTTTCTGGACCTGTTACATTTGTCATTTCGCTACTTTCCTGCAGAGCCCTTGGAAGGACTAAAACAATGTGGTCCGAGCAGAGCTTGATGCGCGCTGGTGGTGGCCAGACCATGTGACTTTCACCAGCAACGTCGAAAGTAACAATGGAGCTTTACACTGGTGTTGTAGTCAAATAGGCACCAGGGACACTTGTGTTTTTTCTCCACTTTCTGTCACCGTGGAAATGCTCAAGATCATCTTCTGTATTTTTTCCATATTTTCCAGATCTGAACATTACTAACACCGTTGGTCACTACTGAACAGGCACTACTCATTTTCCCTTAAGTGCGTTGTAATGTTTTACAAGACAATTAATTTAAAGCAAACATTTCTTACGGTATGGTACAAACCAGCCTCCCTTGAGGATTTTACTCATTTAAATAGAACTGTTATGCACTCAAAATATGACAGACTGATGCCAGGAGTTTGTTTTTATTTATTCACTTTTTTTTAATAGTGTGAACAGTATCAATATGCCATAGCACATTTAGGAGTGTGACAGAAAGAGGAGCAGGGTTTTGGCTGACACTGCTCAGTTAAACAGGAACAGTGAAAGGACTAGGTACACACTGTAAAAAGACTTGGTGGCCGTTTGTCTGTCAGCTCTTATCTTTATTAGCTTTCACAGATGTCTCCCATCAGTTTACACTGGATATCACCTCTCCACTTTCATGGTTAAGAGAGTGGCCACTCTGTGTTTACAGGCCCACATCCTCAGTGTCCAACCCTGAGGAAAGAACATTGTTAAGGTTTCAGGAGCAGGGAGAAGAAATCAACAGGTTTTACACTTGCTTGTGGCAGAGTTTGCCTTATTTCTGACCCAGATTGGTAGTTAAGATAATCGAGAACACTATAAAATATTAGGAGAACTTTTAGTCAGTCTGAATTACAGTAGCTGAAACATAATCTGAAAGAAAAATTATAGTTGGAATATGAAATATGTCCGTTTGAAGTGCTGCAATGCTTTTAGATTGACGCAACAATGGGCATCTTTAGTAAAATAAATGTTTGAGGCAGAAATAATTTAGCCAACATGTCATCAATGGTTCCTGCCCTAAGCAGCACTCAGAAAACAGTGTCTGCAGTCTGCAGCTGTATGACACCCTCGAGGGTCTGAGACAGACGAGAAGCTCGGAGCAGCAGCAGCAGCGGCAGGATGAGACACAGACAGAGATGGTGTTTTATGAAGCAGTGTGAAAGACAATCTGCAGTGTTTCTGTAGGTGTGAGAGACAGGGGGACATATGACGGTCAACAAAATGACAAGGATAAATTTATCTTCCATTGTGTGTTGCACTAAGTTAGTTTCACCTGATTTTTTCTTTGGCTTTGTTCTTTTTTTCTTTTAAAAATCTAAGCCATCTAGTTTGTGATTACTTTTAATCCTTGTCTACCATGTTTCATATTTTAATTAAGATTTCACCTTCAGGTCAGGGTTTCAGTTTAACAGCGTGTTACAGTACTTCACATGTATTCTCATACCAAACTCCACTGTCGGTCGCATTTTGACTACAGCTATGATGACAGTACGTCCGTGTGATTTGCTGCCAAGGCCTTGATCCAGAGTCTCATATGCAAATCTGAAGTAAACCCTGAGCTTTTTACATGCTGGAGTAACCTGTCATTAGCTAAACAGTTTTAAGTCTGTATGGGTTCATGTTCAGATGAGATGATTTTTAGGTGTTGAGATTCTCTAGATAATGTTTAAATTGTATGGAACAGTAAAATTCAGTGAGGATTTTGTGTCGTCTTCATGCCTACATTTTTGTAAGGAACAAATTAATAGCAACATCACTTATCAGTGTGATGTTTGCCCTATTACATCATGGGAAGCAATGAAGGGTGTGGATAAGACACTACTTAACTTTTTGACTTAAAATGGGCCAGCCTGATTCTGAATGACTAAATGTTTTTGAAATTATCTTTAAGGACCCTAAAAATACTGACCCTAAAACATTTGAATTCAAAATAGTGTATTTTTTTTTTTCTTTTATTGTGAGAGCTTAAACTGTATGTCATTAATGATTTTGTATGGTTTTAGTATTGCTTATGTTTATACTGATTATATCAAAATAGCTGAAATCTGATTAACGATTTTGTATTGTTTATATCTTAATATCTGTGAATTTATACTGTCTACACTGACGTTAACTATTCAAATTGTAGTCAGGACAGCAGGAGACAAATAGTCGAAACTTTGTCCTCAGTTGTGTCAAATGAGCACGTTAAATGAATATGAGGTTTCCCTTCAATTTCAATTGAACCATTTTGTCATGTTTACATCCAATATAAGCCTCTGTAAACACTACTTGGGTCTGGTTAACATAAGTTATTTTCCATGTTTGAGCGACTTTGTCAGTCACCAACAACAGCAACTGGTGAAAAACATTTTAATCCAAACAAATGACCTGATTCTAACTGAGGAAACGTATATTTTTACAAACATATAGTGTTGTAGCCAAGCTGAGAAAAACATTTTTGCTGGATTTTTATGTCCACGTTTGACAGTTTGACTTATTGATGCAAATCAAGTACGAAAACCTTTTATAGCCAACAAGTATGTGGCTTGTGGCATTTATTCTAGAACACCTTAGCCGCAGACTTTCCCAGAGCAAGACAGGTATTAAGTTAGGTATTAGATATTTCAATTTACAATCAAAAGCCTTTTTAAAATGTGTGAGATGATGGCTAACATCTACTGGGCTTTTATCTGTACATTACTGACATTAACTTTAAACAGAAGATGTGGTGTACCTATCTGTAGTATGCATATAAGAAAATGCTTGGCTGGGAAAGAAGCAGAATCATCAACTGGTTTCTAGATCGATTATCACTGGATAAAATTGTTGATAGTTTAAATTTAAGTGTTGTAAATAAAATATTATTGAGGATACATTTTAGATGTATGTAAATAAAGTGTCATTATGAGTTAGAGCTGCAGATCCAGAGCATAAATGATATAGGAAAGATTATTAAATGGTGTAAGTGACTAATAATTAAAAAGTAAAAATGACAGAGAAATAATCTAAATATTTCTCACATGCAGGAAAAAGTAATAATCCATTTGAACATTGATTATACAATGCTTCCTAGGCAAATGTAACTTTTTCAGAGTCATATTTATTACAGTTACGTAATTAATAGTTTTGTCTATATTCTCAGTAAAAATTCAAATGAATGTAGATTTGGCAACAAAGCTCATACTTACAATCCTGGCACATGGCTAATAATGCCTCAAATTCATTTGAAAAGGGCACTGCAACAACATGGTATGGCCAGCACACTAGATACATATAGCGGTCTATAGGCTATATACTGTATATGTGCATTTGAGCAGAAATTGACGGCATTTCTACAGTTACCATGATAGTATGGGATTCATAAATTCATATATTATTTGCATTGGAGAGTCTGCGTTATATCAGAAAAGTGTCACATGCCAGGCATGATGTACGGCCGACATTGGCACATCTACTCACTGATAAGTCTGGCAGCTGAGTATTTTTCTAATCCTGCAGAGATGCTGCAGGAGAAGGCTTCAGCTGTGACGGAAGAATGTATGAGCCGGGTTCAGACCGAGGTGGAGACAGATCTACTTCCAGACCAGTCACGACTGGGCCAATCCACAGCTTCCGCCATTCCCAGCTCCAGTGAGCCTGAACAGGTAGACTTGGAGACCTAATATTTCAAATACACACAGTAGCTTCTTATGAGCTGGAGTTGCTCAGTAGTGTGTTTATATGCAGATATTTTAAATTACATTATGTTTTTCTTGATACATTATTTCTAATAGTTTGTGGTGATGAAATGGGTGAGTTTGTGTTGTGTCTAATAGTGATTTCCGCTCTCTTTCTCAGAACATTGAGAACATTAAAGTCCTCCTTCATGAGAGGGAACTGTGGAAGAAGTTCCATGAAGCCGGTACAGAGATGATCATTACTAAAGCAGGCAGGTTAGTAAAGCAGCACAACATCTATCAATAACAGTACAGTTCAGACCGGAAGATGGGAAAATCATTAGTTATTTTTAGCTTAAAGATTTGTCACCTTGCTCTTCATTTTAATTTAAATGTTATATTTCTAATCTTTTGCATGTACTTAGGAAAGTGTTTAGATGAAATATTTAAATTTCATTTAAATAATGATTTCTTTACGCAAAACGAGTATCATACCTTTTTGGTGACCATCTGTTTGCGCAGCTAATAGTAACATATAGCAGTTATAATTTTGTCTTTCAGGAAGAGACAGAACGTTCCTGCAGCAGTGACTACATAATTGAAAACACAAATGACTGCTCGGCTTGTTGGATTTAATGCGACCTGAGGATTAGATAGTGAGGCCTTTGGACATTAACCAGAAAATGAGTACACTCTCAAATCAACCTCGGCCTCTCTTTCCTCATGGGATGTTTTTTTTTCAGTAAAAAATGTAAAAGGTCACCACATTTTCCTTTAATGCTGCATAACTGTGAGAGATGGGCTTTCCCTTGTCCAGCTGATAAAGTGGGCTCTCAATCCTTAAAGCCCTTTGAAGGGCTGTGCAGCGGTTTAGCTATGCAGCTGTGCTGGGAACCTGTCTGGTTTTACCTACAGTCAGACTGCAGCAGACATGCAGAAGGTCACACAAAAACTGGCTTAATCCTTCAGAAGCAACAGCTCTGAAAATAAACTCTCTATAAATGATATCAAACCAGACTAAATTATTCAAGTACATTATGAATAGTGCATGCAGAACTACTCACCTCGTTATCATGCCAGAAGATATTATGTAATTTTGACATTTGTCATACCAAGGAGCATGTTGTAGTAGCCCTGTAAAACACAGTATAACATTGCATTAAATCTGATCTTTGAGCAGAGCATATTGTAAGTGCTGTCATAGCATCCTGTATATATGAACATTCTTCGGTAAAATGAGACTCAATTCCAGTGAATCCAGTAATGTGTCAAATATGAATCACTGATCAGACAAGAAAATGGAAAATAAATAAATAAATAAAAATGAAATAAAATAAAATAAAATAAATAATATTAATAATGATGATGATGATAATGATGACGATGATCTAAACCAGTCTCAGGTTATCCTTGAGTGCTGTCAGTCTTAGTAAAGTACCAGGACAACAGTGACAGGTTTGAGCCTACATTATTTATTTGATAGTATCACAAACCAGTGCAGATAAAATAATAGAAAAAAGTTTAAAATAGGAGGATTACAGCTTGGACAAAGAAAAAAGTGTGTGTGGTAAGAGAGACAATATTACAACAATACATAGCACCTTTAAAACTGTGCTACAGGGGTGCAACGGTGGCTCACCTGGTTAAACATGTATTAATGAGGCTGAGTCCTTAATGCAGCAGCCCCCTTCCATTCATGTTTTTGTCTAATATTGGTATCGAATTTTTAAAAAGCAGAAATGCCACAAAAAAAAAAGCTAAAAATGCAAAATGACCACAGACAACAGTTGTTGAAGTTGAGTTAGGGAGTAAGGGAGTCAAATATCTAGAAAAAACAAGAGCTATAGTCAGCCAAGCCTTAAAATCTTAAATCAAACAACACTAAGGGTCTACAGCCATGCTGTGAGGCTGGACTTAGGTACAGTGGCACTTTGAATATATGTTAATGCTAGCACAGCAATATGTCCACAACGATAATGAAAACATGGTAATATATAGCTGCTATAATGTTTACCGTCTTAGTTAAGCATGTTAACATGTTAATAAGCACGTTGCTAATAAGCACTAAACACAAAGTAAAACTAAGTATGATGGGAATGGCATTTGTTTTGTGAGTATGTGGTCATAAATGTATTACGTACATACAAATGTATTGACAAATTAAACATTTGACCTGACAATGATGCTATATGAAAGGGTAAGGGATCACCAAAGTTATTACATGTCATCCTTTGGTAGACATTAATGTCTGTACCAAATTTCATGGCAATCCATCCAAAAGTTGTTGAGATATCCCAGTATTGACCAGTGGTGGACCAACCAAGAATCTAAAAATCAGCTTCCAATCAGCAACCAAATCATTGCTTGTCTATCCACAACACTTTCTCCTAGAAATTAGGTTTATATACAGCTAATTTGTAACAGCAAATACGTTGTGTATAAGTAACTAATTTAATAATATAATTAGTTGTACACAGTTTCAAGGAAACGTAATTGCATCCGAAATACGTTTTCTATTAACGTAATTAAGATATGTTAATTTACATATTTGGCCAAAATATGATGATACTGAATATATCAGTAAAATGTTCATATTTTTTTCCACCAAATATCCAATCTTGCAGTACAATATTCACATGTAGTGACTACAGCATAATTCAGCTTTTTTTGGTTATGTTTAGATTTTCAGAGCATTTGGTTAAGGTTGGGGAAAGATTGTGGTCTGGTTTAACACAGAAAAAATTTCACAGTGACTTAAGATACACCAGAGTTTTTTACATTTGACAAAAACCACCATCTTTACCTAACCTTAACCAAAGTGCTTTTGTTGACAAACCCACAGACGGCAGTCCGGTTGTGAACTCCGCTCTCTGGTGTGTCAGTTGTGTGCTTTTTCTGCCTGCCATTTACCTCCTGGTGACGTTGCTGCCCTTAATATATGTACCGCTTTGTTCATTCATACTAAAAAACAAAAACAAAAAACAAGCGTCGCATCTGAACATAATTCAGGGATTTTATATTTTTTCAAAAACCCTAGTGTAGGAACAAGTTCAATCTGAATTGTTTTACAGTGGAAACCAGTTCATACTGTTGTCAGATGAACCAAGGCAAGCACTCATTACTATTTTTGTACATCTTTATGATTATCTCTGAGTATTCAGGTAACATGCCATAAAAAATTCTCAGACTAAAACTAGAAAATCTTGTTTATATTCAATCATTGTTAGTGAGTCCAGGATTCCCTGGACAGAGAACTTGTTTACCCTGATTGCATTTTGCTTTATTTCAAATTTGTCATGTCCTTTAAGCGACATAGACATTTTTCCATTAACACAAACACAGTAAGAGCAACCTCTAATCTGCCTCTGGGGCTTCCCTGCCTGCTGACTGGAGATGAAGGATCTCTGTCAAGAAGTTTGAGTAGTCCAGTAGTCTTTTTTTCAGTAATCTTTGAAAAACTGTATAATATCAAAGCATTACTTTCATGTATTGGCAAAGGGGTGTTAGTGTGATGTTAAAATGATTTCTAACTAGCTCCATCAGCACAATGATTTTTTTTTTTTTGGAGCAACTACCAGAGACAGATTTACAAATAACTGGTTTAACGCTGTTGTTCCCAGCCTTCTTGGCTTGGGATCTTTACAAATTAAGCACTTTCTATTTGCAACCCCTCACCATAGCTTGAATTTGCCTCCACTTTTACACTGTTCAACCAACTGTTCTTGGATTATTTCTGATCAATGGTCCTGTTGTCCTGTACGTTCCACTATAAAGCTGTGGCTAGCAATGTCTAGGTGTCACATTCAGTACCTTGGGAATTAGATCCTTAAGTAAAATGTGAACTTAACCAATAAGTCCCAGATTGTAAAACGACCAGGAAGGTAGAAAGTGATGCTTTTGAAAAGATAGTCTTCATTGTATAATACCGGTAGAAGATTTTGAGTGACTATGCTGTTCTGTGTGGAACTGAAAGATCAAGGGGAAAGTGTGAAAATGGAGTAGAGTAATGGCCAGGCTGAAGTTGTGGGTTGTGTCACAGGGTGCTGAGTTTGATGTGCGCAGAAAGCCTGAGAGAGTGAGGGGTGAAATGGATATGTCATAACCACGTCAAAATGTTAAGTGCCATGTGTATCATTTTAAATACTACATGATAAATTGACTGTGAATAAAAACCGCAGACAGTCAGAATTAACATCGTTTTAAGATGTTTTCAGACATGTCTGAAAGCAGCTAAAATTAATCTGAACTGTGTGCATGTGAGATATGTGTTTGAGAATTTCAAAAGTATTTTAGAAATATCAATTTTAAAACAGAACATTAAAAGTCCTAAAAAACAGACTTATAACAGATTGTAACCTATGATAATAAATGAGGTTCTCTTCGTGTTATACACAGTAAATTAAACAATTACATGAAAGATGAAATCGTCAAGACCAACTAAAATGTAGGTTTTATAGAATTAAAAAAGGAAAATTTGGGCACAAGTGCGAATTTGTTTATTTAATAAAATAAAAAATAGGCAGAGGTGTAAATGATGTATGAAAACTTTATGTTGTGTCCCAACAAATTGATAAAGCTAATAACAGACAATTAAAGACAATTCTACTTTAAAAATGAAGCTCTGTTATAGCACCACGATACCAATCTAAAGGTATTATATACAGCTATAACTAGGGGATGCAGTTGTGTTTCCAAACTGGGGAGGACTGACTTTGGGTTCTTAGGGCTGTATACTCAATGGTATACAATGATTCCCAGGTGCAGCTGTGGCTCAGGAGGTAGAGCGGGTCTTCCACCAACCGGAAGGTCGGTGGTTTGATCCCTGGCTCCTCCAGTCCGCATGTCGAAGTGTCCTTGGGCAAGATACTGAAACCTTAATTGCTCGATGTATCATTGGTGTGTGAGTGTGTGTGTGTAGAAAGCACATTATGTATAGAAAAGAGCACTGTGTGTGTGAATGGGTGAATGTGGCATGTAGTGTAAAGCTCTGAGTGGTCGAGATACTAGTAAAGCGCTATATAAGTGCAGTCCATTTACTAAAGGACGTGTTCCACAGTGTCTGTTCATTTTCATTCATTAATTGTACATTTGTAGTAAAGTTTCACCGCATAAAAAACGAACTGCCATTTATTTTTATTTGTTTTCAAATAAGAAAATATAGAAAAAAATATTTAACAATATTATATATATAAAACTCCATAAAAAAGACTTGCTGGCTGTTAAAGAAACACGACACTCTTTCCAGCTTGTGAGTTTTCCAGTTGTGTAGTAGTCAGAAATAGCAAATGTCAATATCAAAAAAGACTGGTTGGTATTGCAAATCTCAACCAATACTTTACAAGAACTTTATATTATTTGAGGTAGCCTAATTACACTTTGAATCACAAACTTAAACTGGCAACCTACTTTATCAACATGTTTTGAAAAAAAACTTCATAAAGGGTTGCCCTGGTGTAAAAAAAGTTTGGGATCCACTGCTGTAACATATGAGGAGGGTCAATGCACAGGCGGCATGGGAGAAGATACAGATACAGAACAGCCAGGCTGTCATCCAGGGATCCCACATTTGCCCAACACTCGATGAAACTAGCTCAGTCCACTCCCATGGAGCACCTAGCTGAGCCTAGAAGACTTGTTATTGTGAATGTCATTGTCCAGGCATAATCCTCCCTCTGCAAAGCACGCAGCACAGCTCTTCCCTCACTCTCCCTCATTGTACACAGCCCGTCAAAAGAGCAGCAGCAGTTTGATAAGAGGAGTCCGGCGCCCACAATAGGGCGAGTCTGCTAGGTTGTAGCGCTTCATCATTCCCCCAACGCTCCTTTTGATCTTACTGTGGTACTGGAGATTCCCAGAGAGGGAATGGATCATTTTAGGGCCTAAACATGTGGGAATGTTAAGAGAAACAGCTGGCACAGAAACACACACACACACACACACCCTGACACTGATATCATACATACACTCTCCACCTTCCATTTCTCATGCTCCCCTTAAACTCACTCACTTAGTCACACCACCATATGTGTATATATGTGTGTGAGTACATATGTATACTGTACCATCAAGACCCTAATTATTTGGACAGGTACACATTTTTTTTTTATTGTTCTTCAGGCTTTGAGCTTCAGAACAATTCCATTTGAAATAAAATAATGGATACTACATTAAAGTGCCATATCTCAGCTTTAATTTGAGTAGGTTTACATCAATATAGAAAGAACTGTGTGGGAGATATAGCACTTTAAACAAATAGTGCCCAGGTTTTAGGGGTTCAAAAGTAATTGGACACTTGGTTACTCAATGTTTCTTGGGCAGCCGTTTGTCGTTATATATTCACATGCACACAAATATTCCACTATTATTACATGAACCATATTAGATTCTGAATATCACAATATTCAGCAGCATATTCTATTTGGATATTCAGAATTTGGCCTTATTCTGAATTTAGCATTTTTCGATTAAGACATGTGGGATATGCCAATATTATTCAGGTTTTATGAGTATTTTTTGGACTTGTATACAGCGCATTTGGAATATGTATCTTAAATTGATTTTTTTTTTTTTTGAAAGACTTGGATATCAACAGGTTTTTGGATAAGGGCAATGGCGACTGCAATGCTGACCGCAACGTTGTCATGGGGCGTACTGACTGCTGCATGTAAATGGAAATATTAATGAAATGTTCATTTTCATTAGCCATGTAAACAGCTTAGTAGGAATATTGTCTTTTTTAGAATAAGGGCAAAAACTGGAATATTTTGTGCATGTAAACGTAGTGATTGTAGGTGGCTCAGAATTGCCTGAGAGTTGAGTGTTGCCATTTAGATTGAGAAAAACGCCTTTATGAGTGCACAGCAAGTCAAGAACACTCCAGGATGTAAGCAGATGAGGTGGACATGTTTCCTTGTCAACGTTCAAGAGAAGACTTCTTGACCATAACTGCAAAGGTTTCACCACAAGATCAAACCCTGGTAAACCCCAAAAACAGAAAAGCCAGGCTGCAGTTTACAAAAAAATAAAAAGAAACCGCTGGAGTACTCGAACAAAGTTCTATGGAGTGATGAAAAAAAAATCAACTTCTGTTAAAATGATGGAAAGAGGAAATTGTGGAGAAAAAAAGGAACAGTTAATGACCCAAAGCCACCAGCTCATCTGTCAAACATGGCAGTGGTTTTCTTATGGCTTGGGCATGTATGGCTGCCAACTGAACTGGCACAATGGCATTTATTGACGATTTCACTGCTGATGGAGGCAACAGGATGAATGCAGAGGTATACAGGAGCATTTTGTGTGCTTAAATATATAAGCCAAATGCACTGACAGTCACTGGACTACATTTCATCACTCAGCAGGACAACAATCCTGAACGTACGGCCAAAGCAACCACAGAGCTTTCAAGGTGAAGAGGTGGACTATTTTTGACTGACTGAGTCAGTCACCTGATCTCAGTCTGACTGAGCAGCATTCCACTTGGTTAAGACCAGACTAAATGCAGGGAGACCCCACAACAAGCTAGAGCTGAAGGTGGCTGCAGGGAAGCTCTGGGAAAACATCACAAGGAAACATACACAGTGTCTGCTGATGTCTGTGAATATATATATATATATATATATATATATACATACATATATACACTACTAGTCCAAAGTTTTACAACACCTCATTTATTCCAGCTGTTTAAAATGTACATAATTCTATATTTCTAAAAAATGAAAGCATAGAATTTAGAGATCTTTTTTTAAAAGAATCATGGAATATTGTGGTTTAACTAAATTTAATCTAAATTTTTGACACATCCAGCAGCCGAATCACAGTCGTGACATTCCTTCTACAATGGAAGTGAAATATTATTCAGAAAGTTTTTCCAAAAACCAGCTCCATGGGGTTTAAGTCTGGAGACTGTGCTGGTCTTCCATCATGTGAAGCCACCGTCTAGTTCTTTTCTTCTAATGTTTTGGGTCATTATCTTACTATAGGATGAACCAATGACCAACCAGTCTGTCTTCCTGTGTTACTTGACTTTTTCTCACCATTCTGACAGCAGTATTCAATTCTACTTCCTGCAGTACAGTATTGCACTAACAATGCATCAGAAGGTGTCGTAACACAGTTTGCTCCATCACTGCCTTTGTACAGACGGATGGTTTGCAATTAATCAGCAAAAGTTGGGGAACCTGTAGGAATTGTTTGCATTAACTTTCAAGGCTTAATTTACTTCCATTGTTGCAGGAAAGCTGTAAATGAACCAATTTCTCAATCCCTTAATTCATATGATTTTTCAGTATACACATATATATACATGTATAGTCCAACATTGTCATAAAGATGTTGTACTGAATAATTTGCAACATTTGGCCTAGTACAACCAGAGATGTTAAAGGGATAACTACATCAGTATAAACAGTATAGAAAATGTTAAATTGTTGACAAATTTCTATAATCTCTTATTATCTGACATACTTCTTAACACAAGACTACACTCACAGTGCTGCTGGTAATGTCACAAGAACATTTAAAACATCCCTAAAGGTGTTCCTAAAATGCACTGCCCTCCTGACCCGTTGCATGCCCTATTGCCCTATCAGAAAACTTATCAGTTATCATTGTTCTCTTTGCAAATGTAAAATGGAGAAGACTAGTGAACTCAGCTGGATGGATAATGCTAGCAAGAAAAACCATCTGAAAAGTAATGTTCTCACATTACTTATGCATTATCGATTTGACACCATAGTTTGAAAAAAAACTTGGATGAAGGCTGTTGGTTGACTTTGCAAATGCAACTTCCTTACAGACACATTAGCTTGTCACATACCAGAGGCTACGAGCATTGTATTCAAATCAATTTGAATAGATTATGTATTAAGTTGTTGGTTTTTTTTGAAGAAGTGACATATCTACTACCTCTTTACCAAAAAACCAAAAGCACTGTCCTGAATGCTTGATCACCCACCTCTGGCAGCACCAAAAATAAACAAACCTGAGGCAAGTAACAATTAAGCGTTAAGATGTATAGGTTCAAATGAAGATCACAGCTGAGCTGAGATAATTTATACACTTAAATACACTAAATTAGGAGGATGAAAATTGGGGAGGCTTCGTCCAACCATTTTTGTAACTTCCCAAAAAAGACAACTTTTTGACTCAACAACATCCAAGATCACAGCGCATCCATTTTATTTGTCTGGCGGGACAGACTTATTTGAAGAGTGAGCAGGAGTGGAGCCCTAGGTAGTTAGTCATATTATACAAATCCAAGGGCCACATGTGTTGACATAGGCCTCCATCTGCTCTGTCTGTATGGTGTGAGTGGAGCCAGAGATGAGCAGAGGTCTGTTTTGAATGTTCCTCTAGGATTAACCCATCCTTCAGTGAGGATGATACCGGGACTGATCTCTCCTAATGATTGGATTTGAAGTCTAAGAGAGAGATTTAAATTACCTGCCCTCAATCCCTATCCTGTCTCTTTCTCTCTCATGTGACGGAGTATTTACAGTAAAATGATCAGTATCAGAACTATGAGGCTTTGAAGATAGGCATTTGAAACAAACATCAAGTATGGAGATAGGGGTTTTGATGCCCCCCCCCCCAAAAAAGCATCCAAGGCTTACATAAGTGTGTGCTCCAATGTTGGAACACATTGCCATGGGCAGCACCCACAGATAAACTTCAAGCATTTTTGACCATAGCCTCTTGAGCAATGACAAGTCGCTGTCTAAACTGTTGTCCAATCTGAGGTGCCATTAAAAAGCACTTACGGCTTTATAAGGAGGCGCAGAGCCCTTTGCAAAATTTCCTTTAGTGCAGATGGGATGAAAAAGTTTTTGGTTTCCCAGAAGAGGTCAGTTTTTATGGCCTTGACTGCTATATTAGCATTGTCTGTCTTTTAGTCTTGAGGCATTTAAAAGATGAAAGATAGAGTGTGTTCCAATGCCTTTTTTAGTGTCTCAGTATCGCAAGTATGAGAGGATTTCAGTCCTCTCCCAAATAAATGCCTGCAGGGAGACTAATTATTACCAGGCCAGAAATGTGAAGATTTTGACAGTAAGGACAACAACAATGAAAAGCTTTGGCAAGTGGGTCCAATTCTGTAATGTGCTTAGTGGGGTTATCTTTGTAGAAATGGGTTTTATCAAATTAATGATCAGGTAAAGGGTATTTCAGGTTTCAGAGAAGGCAGCTTCTCACCCTACTCTTCTCTGAATCCCATGATCTCTATGGGACCTCATCCCAGGCACTTAAGAACATCACTGAGCTGCAGACAGTGAGCTAATCGGATCTTCATCTACACTTTCGGTGACGATACTAAACTTGTCCTACACACACAACTGTTTTTAACAGTCCATGGGATCTTTTCTCAAGAAGATGATCAGTACAGAATACAATGTGCAGATCCTTTGATAAAAGCAGATTTCTGTTACACCTTGAATTTGGCTGCAAATGAAAAGGCAACTCTTTTTTTACGGAAACTGACAATCATAGAAATACAAGTTTAGATCAAATCATTATTAAAGGTTCCCAACCACAAAGACTTCTGTTTGAGAATAGGAACTTATGTTTACTGTACTATACATAAGGCTAATTAATCTAAAACTCAGTGACAAACATGTGACTCAGTTAAGATGAACTGATTTGTGGGGCTGAGGTCAGCTCCTTTTTCAGAATATTTCACACTGTAAAAGCACTGCACAACAAATACAAGAATTTCTAACAGCTTCCTTCTACAATCCTTCAACAGGAGGATGTTTCCTAGCTACAAAGTCAAAGTGACTGGGATGAACCCCAAAACCAAGTACATCCTACTAATTGACATTGTCCCAGGTGATGACCACCGCTACAAGTTCTGTGATAACAAGTGGTAAGTTTGTAAGGTCACAAGTATTTTTGGCTGAGGGTTACCCCAAAGCCTTTTAAATGTAATTCTCTTCATGTCATTAGCAGAAAAAAAAACTACTCAAGTCACAGAGGTTTAAACAACACTATGTAACTTTTGAAAGAAAGAAATGAATTTTTCTTACAATTGAAAACTTGAATTCATAAGCAACAGAACACACCCATGCTTAGTTCAATACACTTAGGTGTTTTGTTGCTACTGCTTTACTTGACCTGGTATGACCAGTAGCTGGTGGCTAATGTTAGCCAATTTTAGCAAACTGTAACTAGATATTGTTGTGTAACTGAATGTCAATTAGTGAATCAGTTCAGTGATTTCATGACTGCTCTGTACTTGTGCTAATGTTAAGCTTCCTTATAGCATGTCACAGATTTTTATAAATGGTGTTATCACGAGAACAGAGGTGAACAAGACGTGTTTGCTGTTTCTTGTTTGTGATCCCATTCCTCTCACTCTCGCCAAATTGCCTGATGATAATGCCTCCAAAGCAACTGACTCTTGGGAAACGAAGGTGAAATCCAACATGCTATTGTCATGTAATTGTCACTCGGGGCCACAGTGTCTGCTGTTCTGTAAAAGTTTAATAGTTTTGGTTCAATGAGAGAGGACTAGTCCAGTTATTCATCTGCTATGTTGCTAGCCAACACCTATCACCTGACAAGAAGGGTGCCATTAAATGAGTCTGCAAAAGGCTGGATTATATTCAATCGTATCATTTTTTACATCCAATGCCACTGTTTTCAAAAATCTTTCTACAATATTTGTGCATGGCAACTACAATATGATTAACATTAGGGAAAGATTGTGGCTATGGCAAAAAACAAGGTCCTGGTATGGTCAGGGTTAGGCAACTACAACACTTGGCAGAGCATGGAGAGAAAGATCTAGTTACTTTTAGTAAAAATGTGAACATTAATTGCAGGTCTGTGACAGGTAGCAAACTCTAGTATCTCAGTGAAGTCTGACAGGGTACATGCCTATCCACCATCTGACCTTGACAAACTTACTTTCTGCCTCAGTGCATGATGGGCACACCATTTCATTGATACTAAACTAAAATCAGTGGTCATTACACCATGTTAACAACTATGTTGTTGTTAAACAAAAAGTAGTTTTATGTTATTTTGTATATCTACCTTGTTGAAAAGAACAGCAGACAGATTCAGACCTGAATACACACTGCGAATACATACCTTGGAACAATGTTGGATTATCAACCTGGCAAAGTGGGCAACTGCCCTGTGTCCCTAAAAGTCCCAAGTTCATGGTGTTTCAATTGCAAGTGTGAAATTTACAACCCCTTAGTATAATATAGAGTTAGGTGGGTCCTGCATCATTACCTACAGTAATGATGTGAAACTCTCTTGAGGAGGGGGCATGTCAAAATTTAGTTTTTAAGACCTTCATTATTTTAGTTTATATGGTGTGTAATATCGACCCAACTGCAGGTTTTTGGCAGTGGGCCTCCTAAAAGGTTAATCCCTGGCCCATAGTTTGCAAACCCACAGGTCACAAGATAGGGGCTAACTGTGACACCGATATTCTGCTCCTGTCATCTCTCCATGAGATAGAGGGATAGAGTGTCATTATACGCTTTTTCAGTCATGTCTATATTGGGTAAATAATATCCTTTTAAAAGATGCACTTGGTTCCTCAGATAACCATAATGCCCTTTATTAACCAAAGATGATTAGCATTTACTAAAATCATCTGAAATCCACACATAATCCCAAAAGAAGAAAATCAGCTTGTCAGCAAGGAACACAACTACCCACACAAAATCATAGTATTTGTTTTATTTTAATTTTCTATTCATTCTACTTACTTCAAATATTTTTAAAAAGCAGAATAACTGAGTTTAGCATGGTCTGATAGCTAACTGTTACTGCAGATCATCCTTGGCTATGGCTCCTTACTGCAGGGCACTGGCAAAACGCTTGTCAAAGAGAAAAAAAAGATTCTGGATTGGACTCAATATTTCTCCATCTGACCCTGCGTCTGGAGGTGACGACCTTGCAGTCTTCTATCCATCAGTAGGACATGAGAGCTGGCACTGCCTTCCATTCATGGGTGGACGATAAAGTATAAAATAAAGTTTTGCCATGAAAAGCTGAAAAGATTTGAAAATCTAAAACAGAAAGAAACCATTTTACAGCCACTTGTTTCTGATCTTGTGGCATGGCCTGCAGTTGGTGGGTTCTGCTGTTCCTCAGCAACACCTTGGATAAGCATAATTAGTAATGATGTTTTAGCAGAGGCCATCCCATTCCAATCTAAGGGATTTTATACTGTGAGGGTTGAGAGCAGTGGTGTTCTAATCATGTATACAGCAAAATTATGGTAAAGGAGACTGACATATTCCCCAAAAAACTAAATGCCACTTATTCTTTAAAGCAGTTACGCATAGCAGTTACAAATACAAATACATATGAATTTGTTATTTCTTTCTCCATCCTCAATCTGATTTAGGATGGTGGCTGGAAAAGCAGAACCAGCAATGCCAGGGAGACTCTATGTGCACCCAGATTCCCCTGCCACAGGAGCTCACTGGATGAGGCAACTGGTATCGTTTCAGAAACTCAAGCTTACAAACAATCATCTTGACCCTTTTGGGCATGTGAGTAACTACAGGGAACCTGTCCTTTCTATTTTGTTATCATCCCAGATGGTTAAGATTTTACTCACTAATTTACTTGCTTAAATCACAACAGTTTTACAGTGGTGTCAGTTAGAAATCAGTGGCCTACGCAGTATGGTTAAAATGTGGTCCTAAATAGCCTGAATGAATATGAAAATTAATAACCTGTCTGACAACGTCTTGCAACAGTGGACATATAAAGCAGTACTGAGAACTGTTGCCATGTTTCCAGACTTCAGCAATTAAATGTTAACCAATTGGAATGATTGATTGGAATGAATTGTTACATCTCCACATCTCTCCAATACATCTGGTGTCTATCATCCAGACTAGGAATCATGGACAAAACTACTTAAATAAATGATCTGTTGTAAAAAATATAAGTGTGCAAATGATGAGTAAAGTGGTGATGATCTAACCTACATTATACTGTTCATAAACCAGCCTTAATGAATACAATTTGCTGTACATAATCAGGTTTCTACAGGTGAAATTCCTTTTGTATTGGGGTAAAGTTAAACAGTTACTTATTTCTAAAATTCCTTGTGGTCCTCAGACAATTTACTGATTTTAACTTTCCCTGTATTGAAAACACCTCCAACACTCCAAAATAAAATTTAATGACTCATGTTTGACAAAAAGCTCTCCCAATGTCACAAACATTGCATTGAGAAGTAACTATATGTGAAACATAGAGCTGATGTGAAATATAAATATAAATAACAAAAAAATCATGAAGCTGTTTTTCACAGGCAAATTTCTTAAAGAAGGATGGAAGAAAGTGAAGGAGTGCATAATAGAGACTGGAGGGAAAAACAGAAGAGGCAGAGGGAGGTGAAGACTGTGACTGTGGCAGCACTCCCCAGGGGGACTCTGGGATAACTTGTCTGAAGCCATCCCATCAATGGGCGGGCTCATTAGGTTCATAACCTCTCAGATCAGTGGCGGGGCCTGCTGTCAGGTTGATTTGAGTGCCTGGCCAGTGATAAGGGCTAGTAATGAGAACAGAGCGAGTTAGAGGCCAAGCAGAGCCCAGATGACGCCCAGACCAGGAGATGTGTAGAAGGGCAGTGCTCAAAGACGAGTGATAGAACCTTCATTCAGTACTGATTATGTTCATTAAAGAATATGTATAAATTACTAATTTAACCAAGGGGCTCACTCTTCTTTTTTGCTGTTACTGCCCCGTATGAGAGTGCAGACTATTGTAGATATAGTATAGACATACTATTGCAGACGTTCAGTGCAAATTAACAGATACATTTTCCCAATTGGGAAGTCTGCGTTTTAATGATTCAAATTAGTCCCCTTGTACAGTACTAGGTTCTCACACCATAGAATCAGTGTTCTATGGTCTATACAACAGGACTAGAGACTTCTGTTTCCCATGGATCTTAAAAACCAAAACAATTGTTCTTCTCTATATTGCACCAATCACACACCCACCACCGTACTGTCTTGACCATGGATCTGGTCAGCATCAGAAATACAAACTATCTGCTGTTTAATATAGCAAAGAGATGTTAGTGACCTGGGATAGATTTGCTACTACTGGCCAAGAGATGTTGCGAGGAATCTACACGTCAGTGGAGCTGTTTTGTTGCACAAACAATTGGGTGGTAGTATCACAAATAACAGTCCAGAGTCATTGATATTGATTACTGACCCTGTCCAAACACTGAATGCTCATGTATTATGGTCATTCAGCCCAGTATCCCAATGCATGACATCCATATATTGTAGGTCAATACTGCCTTCATGATTTACATCATTTTTGTGGCAATGCTAGGGACTGGAATTCCATCCCATCAAAGACCTTAAATTGACATAAATTACAGTCAATATTTTATTTACTGTAACACAGTCTTTTCCTAACCTTAACTAAGAGTTTTAGTTGCATAACCCTAGTCAGACCTTAACCATAGCTTATTCTCCATAACTATAATCATTCCCCAACCTTAATCATACAGCAGTCGCCACGCAAAGAGAGAATTAATTTTATAATGTTGGCATTGGACGTAATCTGGGGTTTTTGCAATATGGTCCAATATTAAGTTCTTGTTTGGCGATAGGGTTGGGCAATTATGTGCTATGGTAATAAAATAATACTTGTCCTTTCAAGAATTAATCCTAAGTACATCAGTCAAAGCAAATAATCATGTCTGAATGTTTTTATACCAAGGAAGATGAAAGTAAATGCCTTCTTTAGCTCTTCAGTGATCTAAGGAAGGCTTCTCTGATAACTGCATTCAGACAGTCACCCAAGAGTCTTCAGTATCACCCTCAGACAGCAGCCAGACAGCAGAGCAGACAAAGGTCAACAGAGAGCCCCTGGTGAACCAACCAATAGCTTATCTCTGTCTCCAGCCTGCCTCAGCAACAGAAGCATGTGAGTGCAGGGCCATTCAGTGTCAACCTGAGCCTGGCTCCCTGTGCCCTCTTCAACCTTTGCCTCTCGTTGGGAGCCCCCTGGAGGAGAAGGCTCCTCAAGAGAGCATCTGGCAAATGAGGAGGGGAGGCAAGGTGCAGAGCTTGATGTTTATTGCCCCTGACAGAGCTGGACTTGTGATGACCCCACCGTACTGTTGCTAATGCTTCACTGGGCACAGCACTAGGCCTAGGCTGCGTTGAGCAGACTGATGGTAGTGAGCTGACCTGCAGCCACCCAAACAATCTAAACACTAAGTGCACTCAACACATGCTACCTGCTATACTGATACACAACACCCAGATTCCACATCAAATGTGATGGAGATGAAAGATGCAGAGAAACAGTTAACTGATCTAATTGATACCAACAACTTTGCACTTGAACGGCTCAATTTCACCATGGATTTCAGCAGGGAATGGATGGTAACAGACATGGTATACTATGCATGTCAGCTGAAAGCATTAAAATAGATAATTCACCTCATCAAGCTAACTACTTTGGTAAGAATAATATCCCCAAAAGCCTTGAACACACTCATTAAACACTTATTTCAAATCCTGTTGCATGATTTTAGTCTCAGACTGGTTCCAAGTTCAGAAGGTGGTGCACTGGAAATTTAGCTGTCTATAAAATTCCCACAAAACACTGTAAAAAGAGTGAGCATGGACCAGTCGCTGTGATTCTCCCCCACAGACTCACAGATCGTGTTGCTCGCTTCAAAAATGTATGAGGGCTCGGAAGGAATAGTCTTCAAAGGAATATAATCAGAGATATAGATTGATCCTACATCTGCCATTTCACATTCTTTAAAAAAAAATCCTTTATTCAGTGGTACAGTATATATAATTAAAATTATATATAATTATAATTGTTTTAAAATGTTCACTTTGTTTGAGTGAAATCTTTAAATATCCAAGAATAATTAACATGATGAATTAAGAACAGTGTAATATATGTATAATGTAGAAATATATAGATAGCTGACCTCCTCTAGATGTTAGGAATATTTTCTATAAGCCTGTGATCAGATACAGTAAGGTGGTTTTCTCACACTCAAATGCAAAGCATAGGTTTGATCAACACTTGAAATTTGTCAGAAGGAGCATTAAGCTTGTTCACCAGGAACTTGTAACAACAACTATCCCGATAGTCTTAGCTAGCAAACCTGAAGCAACAATGAGGACAAGTTTTTTGACAAAAAAATAGATAAGGGATAATAAGCAGATGCTGGTCTTACTCTAGAGAGCCATACTTTATGTTTTAGATACATGAAATCCTTCAAAGGAAAACAGAGCACTGAAGGTTTTATCACTTCATACAGAGCTTCACCTACACAGTACAAGTTCAAACAATGAGACTGATATTATTCTATGTTTCTTGTTGTCAACAAATCCCATGAAAAGACCAATACCACAATGATTAGTCCATCTCTTAACACTCTCTGACTTCCCTTTAGTCTCTGTGACCCTCAGCTCCAAGCCCAGTTGTGCCTGCTGTAGATCCATATCTTTACAAATACTGTATATAGTTCCTTTTTAAAAAAAAAAAAAAAGGTTCACTCTTTTCCCCAAACAGCTGGGCTCTGCAGTTTGTAGAAAATGTTACTCAATCAGCAGTAAATTGTGTATTTGTTGGGGACTATTTAGGGCTGATGATGAATGAAGCCCTTTATGCTACTGCTGCCCAACCTCCACCTATAGGTTGTGAGTCTGCATTCCCCTCAGGGGGAAATTATTATTATAACTTCCTATTCCCCCTTATGCAGAGTAGGAAGTGACAATTAGTAGTGAAAAAATAAATAATAGAAGTTTAATTTATGCATCTAACATCTTGACATCAGCTCCTATGTACCATGCCATAATGGCTGTTATTTTGTTGCTACAATAAATTTGAAAAAGAAATGTGTTGCCATGTCTTCTCCTCACAGATCATCCTGAACTCTATGCACAAGTACCAGCCCAGACTACACATAGTCAAAGCCGATGAGAACAACGCCTTTGGATCCAAGAACACTGCCTACTGTACTCATGTCTTTCATGAGACAGCATTCATCTCTGTAACCTCGTATCAAAACCACAAGGTACAGCACTATCAACAATACATTTAAAGTTAAAATAAAGTTAATGCCAAATTCCTAGTTTTACAAATATAAAAGTATTTTGTAATACATGTTGGTGTCAGCTCTATTCACAAGCACTTACTCCCTGATTTTCTGAGTAGGTTGCCCAAAAGTAAATCATGTTTAAAGGGTATTAAGTCTTTCTAGGTGTAGATTGATTAAATTGAAATGAAGCAAAGCCTGTGAGCTTGTTCAGGCAGCCCTACTTGGGTCTATACTACACTCCTCTCACTGCAACAAAACCATTTTAATCATAGCACTGGATTTAAGATGTCAGTGTTATGCTCATTCTTTTGGTGCATGCCTCCTGCCACACCACACCACACCCAAAAGCTATAACACTGCCACTGCTGACAGCATTTCAAAAGCTCCAACTCCACCCCAGCATCCACCTGTAGGCTATTGTCCCTGCTCACGATCTGCTGAGTTGATCTCAATGTTTGCTTGTGGGGAGCAACAAGATCAGAGCCTAGATGCCAAACATTAATGCTGTTTTTACATTTACATAATACTCTATTCTACGTGAGTTGGCATACTGAACTATAATTTGTGCATAGGTACGTACAGGTGGTGTAAGGGTGCATGTCCACCAAAGCAAAGAGCCTGAAGTTGAAAACTGTCAGTGTTCCTTCAATTGCTTTAACTATGGTTTGGTTTATACCAAATAGAATGAGAGCTCTAATGTCGGTAATTTCCTTAGATCACTCAGCTAAAAATAGAAAACAATCCATTTGCCAAGGGATTCCGAGGTAGTGAAGAAGGAGATCTGCGCGTTGCAAGACTACAGGGGTATGTTTACACGAAAACGGAACCTGGAAGGTAAAACTGATCCTATAGAGCCATTTAGCACACTGGAATTCTCTCATAAACTTGACATATTGTATATAAATGAGCTCTTCAGGAGTTTATTTTTGACATAAGAATCCACCTTGTCTCCTTGAAAGACTGTGTCGAGTGGTATTGTGGGGATGGGAAACTGATCCTTTTCCTTTTCTATTGCTACTACTGATGTATAGGAAAGAATATCCAGTGATTTCAAAGAACATGGTTCGCCAGAGGCTCATCTCCTCACAAAGTAACCTTGCAGGGAAGCTTGGAGCAGGAGTTCTATCGGGGCACCCTCAAGTCCTGTCCTCTTATCAATATGAGACTGGTGTTACTTTGTCTAATGCAGGCCCACAAGATCCTATCTCAAACCACTTCCCTCAGAACAGAGAACCCAGCCTTCTGTACCACTGCTTTAAACACAGAGGTATGTTCTTCGCCACTGTTCAGCAGTCATACAGGACTGTACGCATTACAACATGCCCGGTAAGTGTTCTTTTCATTTAAAACCTATTGCAGTTAACTATATCACTTTGCAGATAATGCCCGACACCTGGAGCTTGGATGTAAGCGGCCATATCTGGAGACACCATCTGTGGGCTCAGAGGAGCATTACTTTCGGTCAGCTCCCTCTTATGAATCGTCCCTACTGTCTCATCCATACTGCACTGAGTCGATCACCTCTAGAGAAGCTTGTATGTATGGTAGTATGGAAACAGAGTCTGGATCTGTGGCAGGGGACACAGATGACCTGACCAACTCCCCTTCAATAAATTGCAACATGTGGGCTACAATGCAGTCCTACCCACGCTATAGCGTGGATGGTGTCCCGTACCAGCCCTTCACAGCTCACTTCACCAACGCTGCCACAGTGACACCTGTGGTACCCCACCCCACGTCATCCATGGCGTCAAGGTCACAGGCTGACTTGGGTATCTACGGCTCTGCTTCAGTCCAGCGTGGTCTGCCCGTCATACCTACATCCTCCTCCTCTTCATCATGTTCTCCAGCTGTTCCAGGGTCCAGAGATAGGTCAGGTCGTCCATCTCTGTACCACAAGAAGCCTGGGTCACCGCTCCGGCCGCACAGAGATTTCTCAGCCTATCCCACACAAGGCACTATATCCATCCGGGATCCATCCTATCAGTACCAAGTGGGGCTTAGCAGTGCAGGGACTCACTGGACTGACAGTTAATGCAGACCACTGGAGAAGCCAATTTTATCCAATATACAAGTCGGGCTGCCAATGCCACGCAATGGTAATTAACTACAGTTCATTGCCAAATTACACTCCAAAGCCATTTACTTCCAATAACTCTCAATGAAACAACTATGACATGCAATACTGTATTTGGTGAACAGTGGCTGACCTCCTCTTGTTGATGTTAGGAATATTTTCTATAATTCTGTGATCAGATACAGTAAGGTGGTTTTCTCACACTCAAATGCAAAGCATAGGTCTGATCAGCACTTGAAGTTTGTCAGATGGAGCATTAAGCTTGTTGACCAGGAACTTTAAAAAAAATTAGCAGATGCTGTTCTTACTCTAGAGAGCCATACTTTATGTTTTAGATACATCAAATCCCTCAAAGGAAGACAGAGCATTGAAGATTTTATCACTTCATAAAGAGCTTCACCTACACAGAACAAGTTCAAAGAATGAGACTGGCATTATTCTATGTTTCACTGCTCGCTCTTTTGCTGCCTGCCTGCTTCCACACCACTCACCTGAAAGCTGTGCTGTCACTTTATGCTACTGCTGCCCATCCTCCACCTATAGGTTGTGAGTCTACATTCCCCTCAGGGGGAAATTATTATTGTCACTTCCTACACCCTGTTGCGCAGAGCTTGGTGCTTCATTGTGGGGTGTGACAAGGTCAGAGCCTCGATGTGAAATATCAACACTGTATATGGTCTACATTCACATAATTATCCATTCCAAGTGATCTGACAGACTGAATACACTATATTTGGTGAGTTGGTGAGTATTTCCGGCAGAATGACAGTGTATGGTGGATTGATTTCAATCAATTACAGGGGTTGTGTTCTTGGTAAGGAACGAACATATCAACCTAGACAACAGTGTTCATCATTGATGTGAAGTATCATTTCATTGTTGGTCTTGGTATTTTCGTTGGATTTGTTGGAAATAAGAAAAATACAGAATATCGCCAGCCTTGAGACAAGTTCAACTGGGAGGGGATGTCCAAAAGTTATCACATATATAAAAAGTTATCACAGCCAAGCTCCTTTGAATCCTAATTATTCACGTGCCAAAATGAGATTTGCTACTCGGCTACTAGGTAGAAGTGCAAAGTTCACTGCAAAGTGAGGTTGATCATATCAGAATATAACAGAGAAATATAAGTTAATTGTGCATACACTAAGAATTATATGTATGAAGACATTAAATCAACAAGCTATGTAAGGCAGTCTTTTCCTATGGTGTACATACAGAGCACAAAACCACCCATCATGAGAGTTGTTAGGGTGTACTGTACGTAAGTCTTATCATAACACTTTCTGTAGGTCTATGCTAATTGCATGTTACTGGAACTCATGTAGTGAGTGTAAGACTGAGCCATTTGGTTGGTTGTCAAAGCTTGGCTCCAAACTCATGACTCCAAACGGTATTCTAGTTAAATGGGACAGCAAAGAACTCTCAGGCAGAACCAGATGGGATCTTAAAGAACTGTTGTTAAGCCATGGTGAATACCGGAAAAGAGAGCTGCATACAAATCCCAATCCCAAATGACTTACTTGGAAAAAATTCTTAAGACTGCAAATACAAAATAGCCTGAGCAGACAGGGAAGAAGAAAGAAAAGCCTCTCTGTAGCATTACATACAGTGGAGTTTGAACTTGCATTGACAAAGAAGGATTATTTTTAGGATTTGTTGGTGATCCATCATGTATTTGCGCATTGTTCCTTTATTTCATGTTTTTAAATTCAATATAACATTTTTGAATATATTGACATTTTTGCACACCTGATAAATAAAAATTTTCATGTCTGTAATTATTTGCTATATTTAATCCGAGACCAGCATTGTACTATTAAACTACATTATAATCACCTTAAATTTTTAAGAAATTACCATTTTTGATACCTGAGGCTTTGCATATTATAGCGTTTTCAAATCAAAGCCAGTCTTTGGCAGTTTTATTATTGTTACATCATGTCTGAACTGTTCAAAAATCTTCCATTACAGTAAGAATAAGCAGTATCTCAGATTGTGCTATTTTTACAGCCCAATATCCCTATGAATCAGGTTTGTATTGGATGATTCTGCAGCTCTTTATTAACATTCAATCCCAATGTTCAGTGCCAGTGCAGAAGGTAGTATGCCCTGTATGTAGCATACGGGAAACCAGTCGCGTCCCTTCACAGACAAGCAATTTGGTTCATTATCCCTAACCCTTTTAATCAAGTGTAACCATGATCTTTCTCTATTCTTTACCAAGTGTTTTAGTTGCCTAACCATACTGTGCCATGATCCTTGCCTAACCTTAGCCATACCATAGTTGCCATGTGCAGATATTGTAGAAAATGAGAATTTTAAAAAAGACAAAAAAAAAGACAGGGGTGATCACATAACCTCCATGGCGTAGGTTATAAATACACCAGTCAAAAGCTTTTAATACTAGGTCACCAATTATTCCAGTGTGCTGTCAACAAATCACAAATCATACTGTTTAATACATCCTCCAGTTTAATGTGACATGAAATCAAATAAGTTCTGCTTATCAAGATGAACTGACATTCAGACACTATGTACTAGGAAAAAGCTTTGTTCCGATCTACACATATGATGTACAGTATATGTTTGCCTACGATCATGGAAACAGTAACCTGCCAAAGCTGAGCATTTACATGTAAAGTTCCTTCCTAAATAAACTTGTAAAATTAATGCCACAAAGCTTTTGCAGATCTATGATGACTTAGTTCCCACTTAATTTTAACATGTCTTCAAGCAATGTCATTGCTGTTTTTCAGGTGCCATGGTCTTAGATCCATGAATTCTTACTTAAGAAACTTCTCCATTGCTGAACCTGTTTCAGTGTACAATAAATGATTTATAAAATATAAAGATCACTACGTGGCCACTACATGGTGCTGTCCAATAGAATCAAAGTAGCAATTACAGTGGAGTATCCACTTGAGAAACAATCAGTAAATGTTAAAAAGGTCTGAAATTAAAAGTTCAGGTAAAAAAAATTTGTTGAAAAAATGTAGAGACAGCAGGTTGAGTACATCAGCATACGTGGCACTGCTTTCTCTCACACAGAGCTCTTATTAGATCATGAGTTATGCTGATGGCTAGGTCCTGGTTCATGTCAGCACCTCTTTCTCTCTTTCTCAGGTGTTGATAAATTTCAAGGGAGGCTCTTCGCAGAGAGTTACCATTCAAATCTACAAATTGGCAGCTATTTTGAAATGCTGAGCTATAACTTGCTTGATAATAGTGATCAGACATTCATATTTTTGCTGCTGTTCCAGGGAGTCACTGGCTTCCATTCATTTCAATATGGCATAAAAATCTATCAGTAGACTCTTCACTTGTTCAAGTTGGGTAATCCATCGCAGTAAACATCAAGTCTGCAGTAGTTTTTGTCAGATTTATTGTTAAATTTCCAGATAATACATTCACGGAAACAAATGGATACCAGTGCCTACCTGGAATGATAGACAAAGTACATCCAAAAATCTAAAACACACCAGCATGTTTTGCAAAAAAGGTGTAATATAAGGTATGTGATTTGCAGTAAATAGGATTTAGGGTTTATGGAAACCCTGGCCCCTAGTAATTATGTTCATATACTACTAAGACTTTTGCCTGGATTATGTTCACTTGCATTTATTTTAATTGAAGATAGTCCTATGTTCTTGCACCACATATAAGTCATAGGGAGATGGTAAGAATGGATGTACAAAGCGCAGGAATTTAATATTGGAGACCAGATTTTGCATATGGGTAGGTTTAAGCAACAAAAATGCTTTGGTTGAGGAAGGAGTGTGGTTTTGGTTAAATGTTAATTGATGATATACATCCTCATGCTCAAAAAGATTTAAAAAACAAAAACCTTACTAACTCTGTGCAGTGTGAACAATTACAAAATAATGTTAAGAGTCACATAAGATTTTCCTTGGGATGCCATTTATTTGGACATTACTAAGTACTGACAACATAACACAGAGTATACAGATTTACACATAGGTCATATTCTAAAAGTGACCTACATGTCATAAATATACTGGCACCAAAAATAAGAATTTATACACTGGTAAAAAAATCTACTGCTGCTCTGATCTTCTCATTCTAGTCCTATTTTGGCTTCAGCTTCAACATTGATGAGATAGTCGAAGTTGACTGTTGCTGGGGCCAACCATATCTATTAAAAACACAAAACAAAGCTACATACTACCTAAAAAATTGTTTTAGGTAGTATGTAATTGTTGATATGGGTTTTAAAACATATCAAATCAAACCTTTATATGAAATAGTAATTTTGCGATGTTAAAATACTAGATCCAAAACAACAACAAAAATTTAAAGGTACTGTTGACATTAAAAAAAAAGTAAAATAAGTTTACACCAGAGATCCCTGAATTAGATTTAATAGCCCAAGTTTTTTACTCAAGCATTAATAGTGCATTAAAGGGCAGGGCAGGCATATTGAAATTTATGTTATCTAACTTTCCACATAAAAGCCTGATCATTCTCATTATAAAGAAGCGAAGCACAAAATTAACCAAGCTGAGTATGTATCTTCAGTGAGAGAACTCTGGATTGCAGTCCATCTGGAAGTCATTGAGGGGAGATCTGGCCATTCCTCTTTCCCCTGCATTGCACTACCCTTCCTTACTGTCGTCCCATATTCCCATCTAACAGCCGCTTGGGCTTGGCTGGCCCATTCCAACACACTGAGGGGCTTAACTTGGCCATCTTGTAAAAAAGGAAAGGCCCACTTTTTCGGCAAGCCGCTCCAAAAAGACACTTTATATATCTGAGGGGGATTTAATATCAAGTCCATTAGGGCTTTTCTCGAGCCCTGTAAATAGTCAATTAGCGGATCATTCTGATTTGATCCATATGGGAGAAGATCTGCCATGGAAAGGACAAGGAGAGTCAGGGGGTTTTCCCCATTTGATTCTCTTTCAGATTACCATCCATGTGACACAAGTACAGGGTGACATTGTGCATTAGTTGAATAATGGAAACTAACAAACTAAGGAGTTTCAGGTCTTCTTATTTTTACTCTTTCATGCAAATGATTAATTGTGTACAGAAGCCCAGAATACTCACAGATGGATTACCAACAGTGGGCACTGCTCAGATGAGTGGACTGCTTGAGGACTGGGCCAGAAAGGCACACTTTGGGATCAAAGTGCTGATGAAGGGACATTAAACTGTGTTTTTGTCCCTTGATCAAACAGCTGTTTGGCAGCAGTATAAACCAGGATTCCTGCATCTCAAAGTAGCTTTGGATAAAAGCATCTGTAAGAACGAATAATTATTACAATTCCTGGTTTAGACATTTAGAGAGGGAAAAGGGGCAGATTATTTACTTTCTACATTTGACAAAAACATTTCACATCAGAAAAACTCACATTCCTTGGTGCTGATGTAGAATGTCAGCGAAGCGAGTTATATTTGGACTTGTGGCTTTGAAGCAACTTCAATGTGAAACCAAACAAAATAAATCAAAGCCAAATTTAACCCAAACCTTTCAAAATCCATACCAAACTAGGCAGGCAGATACAGTACACTATTATGGAGAAATACAAGAACATACATACATTGCAAAACAAATGCCATACTCTGCCTCTTCCAAGCTGGGTCATAAGTTAGCAGGAGCTGTGGAGCAAAAACGTTCTCAAAAGGTTCATAAAATGCTTGTGAAATCAAAAATGAAGGGGAATTTCTGTTTTTGACCCTTTCTTGAATTTTACCCTGTTCCAAGCATTTTCATTTACCTGCCAATATTATTCAAGGATGATTGTGACCATCTGCCATAGCATTGTATGATTGGAGGGGATTTCTTTCTAGTTAGAAAACAGGATTTGTGTTGCATGGGATGTGTATTGTATTATGAGGCCCATTCACATCTGAAATGACATCTACAAAAAAAAATCCATCTCATATTTTTTATCACTGTACGGGTTAAAATAATAAAACAGTTACAACTAATCAAATTAAAGCCTTATGAAAAGCTGGGAGAATTCAGTGCTCTCTACATTGACATCTTTGTATGTCTGACAAACTCTTCAGTGTGTGAAAACCTGAGCAGCAATGTGTTGTTGTCTTTAGTGGAAAAGAGAAAAAAAGAGAAAAACAGAATGTTTATTTGCAGATGTGATATGCAAGTATACTGCATATTTCATATTCTAATAAAAATTATTAAAGTACCCCTAAACGTTGTGGCAATAAATGCATTTTTTGCCCAGCCTCTAAGGCAAGACCAAGGCTGCCAGTAGTCCTCCATCGCAAGCCTGCATGATGTCACGGATGACAACCAATCCGGATTTGAAGCGCATGTGAGCTGAAACTCAACTTCAAGTTGTAGTTTGCGTTAGAGGGTCCATGATTCCACTGGTTCCTACTAAGCTAAATCTGACCTCTGACCTGAGTTGGGCCAGGTCGAAATTTTATGAAGTCAAATCTGGTCTGGGTAAGCTCCCATTCTATTGCAGCAGGTTTTGGGTCTTTCATAAAATCTATGCCCAAGTGGATCCAGGCAGACTCACTATCAGCTCTGATCATTTGTTGTGACATAATCATCAGGTCAACTCAGGCAACACAATAAAGTTAAAAACTCCAGCAAAAAATATTTTTTACCAACTTTGTTTTTATTATATTATAATTAAATTAATCATAGTACTTTGCCTTATCTTATCATCTAACTTTCTTTAAAGGAGCAGTTAAACATTTTGGGAAATACATTTTTTCAATTTTTTGCCAAGAGATATATGAGAAGGTGTTTCTCAAAAACAAATTTTTGAAAATTTGATGGTGGTTTACAGTTTATCTCCGCTTCCAGGCTTTGTGTTGATGCTAGGCTATCTGTGACTCTGACTGTAGGTAAAAACTATATGCAGATTGTGACAATTTTCTGTCACACTGATATAATTCATTACAGTGCCTCCACTGATTATGCTATAGATATAACAGCACCTTTGAACCTGACCTACTTATGGATTAAACACTCAAGCTACTGACCCATGCACTAGAAATGTGCTGTTAAAGCACCAGTGAAAGCAGTGTAGTGTAGTTTGCTTTGATGTTTCTCCGGGCCTATAAGATAGATGGTTATGTATAATTGTAGTTTAAAATACCTTAACATACACATTTCCCCCTGTTGTTTTTCCCATTTAGTGTCCTTAAGGTTGTTAACCCACCGGCATGTTAACTGGATTATGGGGTCAATATGTACAGTATCTCTGTAAGTAGTCACTGTTTTTACTAGTTAGACAACTGTTCAACACATAAAAGTGAACAAATAAGTTAAATAGCTCTTTGCTTAACTCCCTATCTGGCTGTGCTTATTCTTTTGCTGCTCTTTTTATGTACTTGAAGAAACATTGTCAATGGATCCTGTTATTTAATGTTTTGGATTGTTACAGGCTATTACTTTGATTCTGAAATCAACATCACCTTTGGAGGGGAAAGATATATAATATAATATATAATGTTATAGTAGTAATAATAATACTTTCTTCTTGTATTATATGTAATAAGAGGGTGCATCTACTATAAGTTGCCTTATGATTCCAAACTAGATGCTAATTGTAAGTTCTTCCTCTCAGCCACTAACTTCTATTTGTTGCTCTCTGCATCACGTGGTTTCTAAAACTAAGCCCTGCTATTAACAAATAACACACTGGTCTACTTTGAAGGTTGAAACAAATAAAACATATATTCCTCTTACAATAGCTATTACTATTGTACATACATTGATGGTAAAGTTGGCTGGTTTCTTTAATGTCTTGGGTACATATGAGTTGCTACTAAGACACCCATACAGTAAATGTAATGCTAGTTCCAAAGCTAATGCATGAGCAGGAGCTGTTTCGGTGTTGCTGGCCAATCTGACTCTGAATACAGTCAGCAAGACTTATATTAGCCAACTAAAGGATTCTGCTACCTTCTGCCCTCCCTTCTGGTCCCTGTTACCATTTTCAATTAGGAACAACAAAGTGAAGTGAGGCAGCCAACATGCTATATGCTAATGATGAAAAACAAAAAGCACTTAATTTGTGAATAAGGCAGATAATTATGTTTCTCGATAACACGCCTGCCTCACCATCAACTAAGCAAGCTCTGAGACTCACTCTTTGGATCCCTAATTATTTCCTTTAACCCGCTCAGCCCTCCTTCACCTCTGGCTGGATCCTATTTGATGTCTGGCTTTCTAGGCAAGCACCATGAGACAAACCCCTCCACCCCCACCCCAACCAGATTGATCGTGGCTTAGTGGATCTATTCAAAGTACATGCCATATCTTAACAAACTCAACAAAGTAAGGGAAACTTCCTCAGACTTACACACATCCTAAAAGGTATTTACATTGCTTTTTGAGCTCTTGTGTAGATGTTTACCTACAATTACAGTAGGAGATGGTTCTTTAACTTGCCAAGCTCTGTTTTTCAAAAGAGGTGCGAATTACCTAGCACCAGCTTCTTGGGAAGAAGTATGACATCAGTGCACATACTGTACTAATACGCTGTGGAGATGTGGAATTGCAAGGTAGTGGTATGCAATGAGACAATGAGGCTTTGAGGTAGGAGAATATCCTCTTGGAGTACCTATACCCTCTACTGGCAGAAATGTGTTACATCAAATAGGAATGAATTTCAGTCCTCTGAAATATCAGAGGTGGAGTGTCTGCATTTGTCTTGGTATCTCAAAACGTCACAGTATCTATTTATACAGCATTATTTAGTAAACAAGAGGTTTAAAAGCTTTTTGTTGAGAATGAAAAATTAATTTGTGATGAAACAGGGTAATGTGACAAAATTAAAAAAACAGGACCTGGTAATGTATGGGCTACTGTCACATGTATTTATGTGATATTGTAGATAATCTCCCAAAAAAAAACAGTAGCAACATGCAAAGTTTGCAGATCGTTTCCCGTTGAATGGTAATTTGTCATATTGCTCACAAATTTTTTTTTCTTTTAATTTTACTACTTTACTGCTTTATTTTCTGTCCATGTACATATTTTTGCCTTTATTTGCTGAGAAACTGACATATCTGTCTCAGAGATTACTGACACCAACCCGATACACTGCAGGAACTTGAAAAATAGAATTTCGTTTATGGAGACAGTTGTACTATCAAATGATGGAACTTTATGCAACCTTTTTCTCATTTCTGGGACTATAAATCTCCTTTATTTTATCAAGTGGTGTTTAAAAAAATTATTTAACAGTTTTATCTCTTTACATTATTTTATTGCTTTACTTTATCTTCCTGTAGCTGGTTCATTGATATTGTGAATATCTTTTATACTATTCTCTTTCAGATGAGAGGTGAAACCAGGGGGGTTCGCAGACAAATAAATAAGCCATTATTATACTAATGAAAAGCTGCATGACTTCATTTTCATATTCTTATCTCTGTATTATGAGAAAAAAGCTATGGCAGCTTTGGCAGAAAGAACACCTTAAGAAGAGCCAGTTAGGCAACAATCCAGCCAGGCCAAGTAAAGGTGGGATTCACAGGGCAGGGCGGTCACATATATCCCCCTAAGATGTTTGTCCTCCACTAAGTCTGTAATCACGATGCTCTGAGCAGGCTCCTTAGAGCTTCATCTTTAGCTGTCGGCCTGGTCCGGATCAAGTATTTAGTTTGATAAATACGGTTTAGCAAGGATCTCACGCTGCTGACTGGCAGGTTAGCCAAAGGAGGAACAATCCTCCTGAAGGTGATTAAGTACCTAAAGAAAGGCTTGGTGAGAGACATAAGACAACTAAGTTTGTCATTTTGCATGCCCTATGCAGGCAGAGCCCATGATTGGCTCAAACAAAACACCATCTTGCATCTCACTGACTCTTTCAATCCTATGTAGTACATTGAAGAACCTACACATGTCCATGGTCTTACCCTTATTGTAGTTCTAACACTAGGTCCGCCTATTCAGAATCTTCATATTAGTGGCATTAATTTATAAGATCGCTGGCCCGCTGTCTTAACCCCCCTTACTCTCCTGACATACTCCTAGATCGCCTCTGCCTGGAATTTATGTCCGCTATATTACTCCCTCCACTCCCAAACTGCTCAGAATGTTTAAAGCCACCTGTATGTATCTTCTGGACTCTTATGCTCCCTTTAAGATAAGGAAAATCAAGGTTAAACCTAAGCCCTGGTTTAACCATGTCACTCGTTCTGTTAGGCAAGAGCGTAGAAAAGCTGAGTGGAAAAGGAAAAAAAGACAGATAGATTACAAGCATCATATGACCACCTCAGGAACTGCTTGACCAAATACCAGCTTATTGTCGAAGCTGAAAGAACTTCAGAGATTATTTCAAAAAATGTTCACAGACCCAAGGCTTTATTTAATACAAGAAGCACAGTACTGAATTCTGCTGCCCTGAGCTTTCCTGAGGTAATCCCTGAAACCTTGAAACACTTGGAACCTGTGAAAATGTCTTAAATTTCTTCATCAACAATATCAACAATATTAAATCTCACATATCACCCCCTATCCATGACCTTTCTGATTTAACAGAACACCCCTGCAATTTTAAGTCATTTTGAGCATATTTCCCCTTCCTTTTTTGTTTGATATAACTTTTCACATGAAGCCTGCTTGCTGAATATAATTCCACCCTGCTCTCACAAACTAATACTTGACACTGTTGGACCCAGTATTTTATTCATAACAAATTTGTCCGTAATAGGTGGCTATGTCTCACCAACCTTCCAGCAAGCTGAAAATCAACAATTAATCAAACAAGACTAGGTCAAAACCTAGTAATTATACCGCCCTTTATCTGTTTGCCTCTCTCCTACTCTCTGTGCTCACATATACAGTATTTTAATAAGGGATGTGTGTGATTAGTCGGTTAAACATTAAATGTTGCTGTCCTCAATGCCCTCCATGCATTACCACATTCAGCACAGGCACACTGACATTACCCTGCCAGAAAAGAAGGCTGCTGATGCTGGCAGTGCTAACATTTGCCAATCTAGGCAAACCAATATGACATGCAGTGTTAGCCATTAATTATATAGACTGTGGCGGCCCACCAGTCTAATTTGTCCTGCCACAGTTTCAAAATGCAACGAAAATATTTTTACCCCCCCCCCCATAAATTTCAGTTTAATCGTCAGGAAAGTTAATCGTTAGGAACATCCTTAATTTTAATACAGCTTGATTCTTCCAATGTGTACTCTTTTTTTTTTTTTTGTGTTTCTGGACAATAAAACAAAAAAAAAGTAGTAATAAAGCCCATTAAAACTACATGTATAAGACTACATGTTAACCACCAGTCATTTCCAAAGCTGCTAAAATCCTGATTTTATAACTGCGACTTTGTCTGACAAAGTCACCATTCACAACTTAAAGACAATGGCTGTGCTGTGATTTCGGCTGTATTTACTTGTAAAATGATAACTCCGAGAGAAAGTTAGAAGCTCATTCACATCTATGCAGCTGCCATGCAGTCAGTTGAATGAGACGCATAAAGAGCAATACTGACGACTCTCTTCTGTGGAAAGTTGCTAAGGTTTGTTAAGAAAGTCGCCAGACTTGTTCCTTGGTGCTATTATGAAGAAAACTTGCTAAATGGGTGTGAAAAGTCGGTAAATCTAGAGACAAAAGTTGCTAAGTTGGCAAAACCGCCTGTACACGTCCCCCAATGACGCAACAGAAACTACTTGTGCTAATCCATTTTGAAAGAGCAACAGCCAATGGGGAATTTCAACACTCAACCAGCTTACCAATGATGTAACGTTGTCACGTACTCAGTCAGTCATGGACATTAGCATTGCAGTCCAGCCAAAAACCAAACTTAGATCTAACGGAACCCTGTAACTTCCAGCCTATCTCAAAATTTGCATTCTCATTCAATTCACTTAAAACTCTCATTCACTTAAAACTTAAAACTTAAAACTTAAAACTTGACACTTTTTTAGAAAAACACAACATTTTGGCAAATACCAATAAGGTTTAGCAAACACTCTTGGCCCACTGTCTTCACATGTTTGTACAAATGCCAGAAACCTAAGAATCATTTTTGAGTTTGTGTTAAAAATCAACAAACAAATTCTGTTTTCAGCAAATGCTTCTTCCACGACAGTAGCTTCTAAAACAACAGTCTTGCATGCTTTCATTACTTCACTTCTAATCTTTTGCACCTCTCTCTATGTGGGAGTGAGTCAGTCATCCCTGTCTTGCCTGCAGCTAGTTCAAAATGCAGCAGCGAGACTCCTTACTGGTACCAGGAAGAGATACCAAATTCATCCTGTACTGGCCTCTCTTCCCTGTTTACCAGTTAAATATAGAACTAATTTTAAGATTTTTTAAAATTTGATTTTAAATCATTGCATGGTTTCACGCCATCTTAGATTTACAATTTCCTCATCTTGCATTCTACATCCAGACCCCTCAGATCCTCTGATCAGCTACTAGTCTCTGTTCCCTGCTCACAGTCCAAATCTAAAATTGATATAGCCTTTTCCATTGTTGATCCTAAACTGTTGAACAGTGTACCCCTCAGTTTCAGATCTTCTCCATCTGTTCCCACTTTTTAATCCTGGCTAAAGACCTACCTTTATCCAGTTCCTTTTGAGTACTCATAATTATTAATGTAACAATATAATTCATCTAAATTGTCTGTTACAAGTAGTAATGCTTTTATTTTTGTTTTAATTGTTCAATACATTTTAAAAATTACAGTAAATATTTATTTTATTATTTAATTTAATTTTAATATCTGCCTGTCTTGTTTTAAAATAATAATAATAATAATAATAATAATAATAATACTAATAATGATGATGATAATAATGACTTTTATTTACAGAGCACTTTTCTAAACCCACGTTACAAAGTGCTTCGCACTGACAAAACAGGCTGATTACAAAAACAATTTCAGTATAGAGTAATAAGCAAATAAAACAAATAAAACCAATTACATCGTCACCAGTAAAAGAACATTTGGACAAAAAACTGCAATGAATATAAAAAAATCATAATAATCAATAAATCAATCAATAAAATTCAGGTAGAATCAAGAAAGCTCTCTGATAAGATTTTCTTCTGATCCAAAGTTCTGTGCATGATTTGGAAAGGCACATATCTACCTATATAAGGTCTCACATCTGACAATCCATATCAGAGCAAAAACCAAGCCATGAGGTCTGCAGAGCTCAGAGACACGATTGTGTCGAGGGACTTATCTGGGGAACACTACAAAAAAGTTTCTGCTTTGTTGAAGGTTCCCAAAAGCACAATGGCCTCAATAATTCTTCAATGGAAGTAGTGTGGAACAACCAGGACTCTTCTAGAGCTGGTCGCCCGGCCAAACTGAGCAATTGGGGGAAAAGGGCCATGACAAGAGAAGAACCTGGTGGTCACTCTGGCATATATATATATATATGTATATGTGTGTGTGTGTGTGTGTGTGTATATATATATATATATATCTACATGGCCACCTTTTAACCGACATCTGGTTTCAGGCCAGAAACTCAGCACTAGTACAGCTGTATGCTTACTAAATTCAGTGGTTATCATTATACAACACGAAATGTCATTGTAGGAAAAGAAGTAAGTACTGCCAAAATACAGGTGATTAAAAACTTACCTTGTATACCCCGCCAAGGAATATGTGCACAGTGAGACGTGCGAAATTTACAGTACATTCGACCATTTTGTGAAATTCAAGTTACTAATTGGCTCTGACAATTCACACATTTTGCCAAGCGGGGCCAAATCACAGTGACACCAATCACTTCTACAGCAGCACTGTGACACCTGCAGATTTTCTAAATGTTTTCACAAGAGCTACTGTTTATTCACCAAAATGAAAAAATCAAAGTGTTGTACAATTTACTGACCATAAAATGGAAATTTTTTAATAGTGCTGGTCGGAAAAATAAAAGATTTTGTGCCTGAATTATATGTAGGTCAAGGCCATTTAAATAGTGGTAATGGGAAATTCAACTACACTTTGCAGCAATATTGTTCAAGTAAAATTATTTTAAAGTTAATAATTCAAAGAATAGCTTGGCCTTTCAAAATGTCCTCTACAGCATCATTGTTGCACTGTAACCAGAAGCTCAAGACGACCAAAAAAGAGGGCTTCCTTATCCTAATCAGATCAAAGAGTACATCAATTATACAGGATACCAAGGTGCCAACATCTTTAGCTAGGTCATGTAATCTAAGCCTATGAATGATGATATTTGCACTAGCAATTGCTTGCTCATGCCATATCTTGATTTCCTAAAGAATACAAAAAAAACCCATTGCTCTTAGGTCAAGTAGCTGAGGTGTAAAAAGCAGGCCTTGCCCTTGCAATGCAATATCAGTAAATCTGGACACCAGGTGTCCTTACAGCAGGTGTTGGATTACCAGCCGGCCTTTCCAGGACACAACAGTGCTGGCTGGCCAGTGTCCTGCAAAGTGTGCGTACAGTAAGAGGGCTAAGCACAGGTAAGAAAAGGTAAACTTAGGGATTTAGGTCCTCAGCTCTGACTCCAAAGAGTCTTAGCAGGTGATTTGTGGCTCATCCCTTCTGAGCTTAGGCTGTGACGATCTGCCAAAGCTCGACCATCAAATCAGGTGTCTACTTAACGCAGCACAGCCAGGTTGATCAGGGAGATGGCTGAAGAAAGGGTCACACATCCTGTTAGTGTAGCTGTTTGAAAGGGTATTTAAAGGGTGATCCCATTATCTTGGATTGAAAACTAGATAGTGTGTTCCAAAACAGGTCCAGGAAGGATTCTGACAGCAGCTTTTGGCAGGAAAAATTTACAGGACATATGTTAACATGTGTCACGCTTGTTTTTGTCATGTAGGAGAGACTTGGTCTGAGAGCATGATTAACAGATGTCACAGAAGCCAACAGCAGACTACGAGACTTTCAAATTGTCTGAATGTTTGTACTACTCACACTCAACAATTTTTGTTCCAGAATGTTGACGTGGGGAATTAACTCAAGTGATCTCAGATGAGGTGTAATGATTACAAGATTATTCCATTTGGAGAGATCCACATCTGGAGTGAATGTTCACGGTATGCAACAAAAAATGCGAGAAGTTGCTGTGTGACCTGTGGTTTGTCGCTTTGTTACTTTGTTGTTGTTTGTCCAGCTTTGTAGTAATGGAGTATGACGAAGGACAGAGGAATGCTGTGCTGTAGTTTTGGAGGTACAAATGAAGTTGTAAAACGTGTCGTCCACCATGTCCAAAGGCAAAAGTGTTCTACCTGTTCCGAATTACCTCACTCAAGCAAAGAGCGAAAAGCCTCCGTCGCAGAGAAGGACAAGATGCAATGTTTGAACAAACAGGGATAACAGCACACACTTTCAGACAGTCTCTCCTTAAGGCATTTATGCTGTTATAATCAGTTGTACACACAAAAGATGATGGAGTCTAACTTTCTCATCTACACACCTGGCACACCTGGCCAATTGCTTTGCAAAGTGTGCATGATTGTCAGAATGTGTGTTTCAGAAAGTTACAAGAATTTTTCCAACATAGCTCCCCACCTTTCATCTCTAAGGTATTCCATATACAAGTGCTCATAACAAGGTCAAGACACAAGTGCGAGCCACTCAAACTAGACAACCACTCTTGAGGAACACAAGCACAGATTCTGTTTTGACACAAAGGTTTTTGTTCCTTTTGAATGGGACAGGCAAATTGTGGAACATGCCTTGTAGCCTCTACTGGATTCGCCAAATTCAAATTAAATTCGCACAGCACTGAGAATCTTTGTGCTAGCAATTCTACACTACAGATTAACAGGATTATTTGTGTTGTATGATTGCCAGAAAAGTTATGACGAAAGAATGCAGGATTATACAGGAAAAGCATTAAGTTTCAGTGTGGCTCCAGTGTAACTGTCTTTTTAGAGCATGACTGGTCTCACTTGTGTGAACTAGCCGTCTGTCCTTTATCACCTCAAGTGTATGTTTAGTGTCTTGTCATGTAGCCCTTGGCTTCTATCATGAGGTAGTGAAGGCAAAACAAGCTGAGTGATTATCATCACCAGGGCCAGGAAGGGTGGGCAACGGCAGAACTTATCACATCCATCTTTCAGTCCCTTTTCGTTGCAACCTAAACTCATTTGCACCTCCTCTCCTCCTGGCTCCAGAGCCTCATGTCTCATGTGAGAGGACGACACCTCCCCTTCCATTCCCTTTTCCTACAGGGCCCACTCTTTGTCACATGAACTCTAAACAAGCACAATTACAGTTAAAGGGCTGGATAGGATCTCTGCCCTCTATCTGTATTGGAAAAAACATCCGCTCACCCTGCAAAACACACTTTCTCCTGAGGTTTCTGCATAGCAGAAGTAAAGATGTATGAGATTTTAACTGCTTTAACTCTTTATATTTTGAATGATGTCTCATTCATTCAAAACAAGGAGTTGGGTGAAAGGGTGTGTTATGTGAGGAAGCCAGAGTGTAGAAACTGCTTTCTCTGATTGCTTAGATAGCACAAGCATGGAGCCAAGGTTTGCTATCACTGGCACTCATCTCACAGAAACACACAGAGCCCAAACAATGACTAGCAAAATCTCTGATAAAACTAACAACATCCTGATATAATTACACAATCAGGAAATTAACAAGACAGTGTGTCTGCTGCAGCAGCCGCATGTACCCTACGCTGTATGTGAGAGAGAGAGTAAGACAGAGAAGATTGGTGGGAAAAGGAGGGTTTAAACACCACTTTGAGTGCAGGTTCCCTGAGGTGCACGCTCATGCATCCCCAAATATACAGTTAGGTCCACAAGTATGTGGATAGTAAAACATTTTTTTGTAATTTTGCCTCTGTACACCACCACAGTAGATTTGAAACATACAAATCAAGATGTGATTGAAATGTAGACTTTCAGCTTTAATTCAAAGGGTTCAACAAAAATATCACATTAACTGTTTAGGAATTACATTTCATACATAGCTCCTCATTTTCAGATGCTCGAAAGTAATTGGATAAACCAACTTAATTATACGTATAAGGATTATTTTTAATACCTGGATAAAAATCCTTTGCAGTCAATGACTTCCTTAAGTCTGGAACCCATGGACATCACCAAATGCTGTTTCCTCTCGAGATGTTTTGCCAGGCCTTTACTGCAGCCAGCTGCTGCAGTTGCTATTTGTTTGTGGGTCTTGCTGCCCTCAGTTTTGTCTTCAGTAAGTGAAAAACATGCTCTGTTGGGTTGAGGTCAGGTGACTGACATGGCCATTGAAGAATATGCCGGTCTTTGCCTTGAGAAGTTCTTGGGTTGCTTTCACAGTATATTTTGGGTCATTATAAATCTGTTCTGTGCAGAATTCATCCTGCTACTTGTATCAGCAGTCACATCATCAATAAATACCAGTGACCCAGTTCCACTGGCAGCCATACATGCCCATGCCATAACACTGCCTCCACCATGTTTGACAGATGATGTGGTATGTTTTGAATCATGAGCCAATCCTTTACTTCTTCATAGTCTTCTCTTTGCATCATTCTGGTACAAGTTAATCTTGGTTTCATTTGTCCAAAGAATCTTGTTCCAGAACTGGGAAGGATTTTTTAAATGTTTTTTGGCAACGTCTGATCTGGCCTCTCTGTTCTTGAGTGTTACCAGTGGTTTGCACCTTGTGGTAAATCCTCTCTATTTACATTCAGGAAGGTGTATCTTGATTGTAGACTTTGACAATGATACACCTACCTCCTCGAGACTGTTCTTGACCTGGCTAGTGTTGTGAAGCAGTTTTTCTTCGACAAGAAAAGAATTCTGTGATCATCCACTTTAGTTGTCTCCGTGATCTTCCAGGCTGCATGGTGTTACTGAGCTTGCCATTGCATTCCTTCTTTTTAAAAATGTACAAAATTGTTGATTTGGCCACTGCTAAAGTTTCTGCTCTCTGATAGGTTTGTTTTGTTTTTTTAGCCTAATGATGGCCTCCTTCATCTGCATCGACACCTCTTTGGACCACATATTGAGTTCTGAGCTACCAAATGCAAATTCAACACTTGGAATCAACTCCAGACCTTTTATCTGCTTAATTTGTAATGGAATAATGAAGTAACAGGCCAAACCTGGCCATGAAATTGATCAATTGTCAATTGTCCAATTACTTTTGAGCTGCTGAAAATGAGAGACTATGTTAAAAAATGGCTGTAATTAAATGGTTAATGTGATGTTTTTTTAAACCCCCTTGAATTAAAGATAAAAGTCTAAACTTAAATCACATCTTGATGGCTTTGTTTCAAATCCATTGTGGTGGTGTACAGAGGAAAAATTACAAAAATTGTGTCACTTTACAAATACTTACGGACCTAACTGTAAATGTCTGGCTGGGGTAGTGGCAGACAATGGGGATAACCACTAGCGGTGGAAGAAATATTCAGATCCACTGCTAAAGTAAAATAGCAATAGCACAATGTAAAGAATTTAAAGTATCAAAAAGTACTCATTATGCAGATAGAGTAAATGATTATTATTACTGATGCATTAACAGTAAAGTCTTTTAATGTTAGAAGCTGGTTGAGGTGGAGGTAATTTTAACTAAATCATATACTGCTGGCTGGTTTATTATACTGCAAAACAATCTATCATATTTTATAAAAAAGATTATATCATTTTAATCTTAATCTACTATCAGATGAATGTAGTCAAGTAAACAGTACAATATGTCCATCTTAGCATAAAAGCACTATTCAAAATAGCAATTTAGCATAGCATTAAATTTACTTAGTTACTTTTTATCTGATAAAGAACTTTCAAACACTTCTGTCTTATGTATTAACTATTAAAAATGAATAGGAAACATGGAAGGTACTTGTTAAATTTTAGTAAAATGCACTTTCAATTATGTACATCTATGAAAAATATTCAGAAGGAACTGCTATCAAAAGTCTCAGTCATCTGCCTTGCCATTACACCTTTCACAACATCTTGTTTAGTTTGACTAATTTCACAGCTCTTATTCCCTCTAGTAAACATTCTGATTTTAGTTATTTATCACTTTTGTTGTGCCAGCAGCATAGCCTACAAATGGCAATGAAACTAGATCTGTCTTTCCAACAATACAGTCCAGACCTGGATATCCAACAAATACTTGCTATATTGCTGTGAAATCTGTTATGAATGCTCATTTACCCAGGAGGATGTTTACTTATAAGTTTGGTGACCCCATGACCTTTATTTTAGCTTCACTATCACTAATAAACAATTTAGAGTTTTAAAAAAAATCTGATTGGCAAATATATCTGATGATATATTTGCCAATATCCATTTTTTTAGATAAACATAAACAAAGATTTTTAATGAGAATCCCTAAACTTTGTTTTTTAAATAATTGTGAGGAATAATCTCATCAGGACTTTCTGGTGTACTGTGCTGCAACTATTAAGGCATCACTGTTTCCTAACCACATCAAACATACAGTACATCTGGCATTCTTGCTGTGGACACCATGTGAACTTTACTCTTGTGTCACCACCAGGCCAAAATATTATGTTATCATTTAATAAGTAGATTATCATGGAATTTGACAAACATAATCATGCTCTCAAGGGAATATACAGTTTAATTACTACATTGCCCCCATAGAGGGGTTTCATTTAACAAAGGTTCCCCACCAGTCCTACAAATTTGTTACAATTATGGTCAGCATCTCAAACCTCTTAGTCACCAGGATGCTCCATTAAGAAAATATTGTGAAAGAAACAACCCCAGAATTCCATTTGGTTTCTTATTAAAATCATTCCCGCATAAAGAAAGTCCTTAATTGATTCCACAAACGAGACTGTGCTCCTGAGGAAAAATACAGCATCTTTTGTTTCAGCTAGAGCCCTATAAACATCAACAAACATTCAGATACAGTGCCCTCTAGTGGCTGTAGGAATTGCAACGGTAGGAAGTCAGGTGGTGCCATTACAGAGTAGTTAAGTTTTGAGTAGGGAGGAAGTCAGGATGAATGGATGGATCAACAAAATGTCAGACATTAACACAATAGACTGATGTTTGTTTCCCATTTCCAACCAACAGTCGTTTTTTTAATACCATGACCACAATCGTTCCCAAACTATAACCACATGTTGATTATTGTAACCATGACAACAAATGTCTCCTAACCTTAAAAAAGTAGTAATTTTCACCCAGACCACGATGTGTCCCTAACCTCAACATAGTATTTATTTTAACCCAAACTATGATCTTTCTATGAACTTAAGCAAGTCGTCCAAACCTTAATCACAGCTCTGTAACATGATAAAACTGATTTATTTTTCAACAATGATTTGTAACGGTTTTGCATGACACTGACAAACGTCATTCTGCATTGAGGGGCATCATATTCGCTTCTATGTGCTGTTCTAAAGAGCAGTTACAGATGACATACTGTGTCATTGGATTTGGAGGACTTGTTGATTTTGACCTATGTTACTAATATGAACCATAGCAGACAACACCAAGGCTGAAGTGAAAAAATAGAGATTATTTAAGATTTATGGTGAATGAACATTATCAAACTCCACTTTAATCATGAAGATGAATTTGTGCCTTTTTTAAGTAATCATTAACCTTTGTTACATTTATGTGAAGTAAGTATTGATTGGGTGGAGGAAAAATTTTTAGGACAGTGATCCATGACAGTACCATTTCTCAAAGTCAATGAATACAAAGGCCTGGCTGCAAATTAATGAGCTCTCTCCGATTGCCTCTCCTTTCAAAGCTTATTTTTCCATTAGCACTCAGTGCTGCTAAAAGGCCAAAACTGGATGGGGCTTTAGCTGAGAGACAGCTGTCAAGCAGGCTAAGAGAGCAAACATTGCACTTTTACCTATACCTACAATATGTGCAAACATACACATAGACAGACAAGCAAACCTGTGCTTAAACACGATTCATAAGGTGAGAGGTAGAGCTTTCCCTGGCACCCACAAGCCCTACTGCCTGAGAATTTGTAAAGGTTTAAGCTCCACTCCCTTGTTTTTTCTGCAGCTTAATCTTAGTGTTTCTGCATTTGTTTGTCTCGGTGCTGTGTCAAAGTGTGTGCTTACTAGGTGAGAGTGAGTGAGGATGTTTTTGTTAAATGACATGAGTGTTTATTTTGGGGAATCCCTGTGTTTGGTTTGTGTGCTGCAAGAGTTGACACCATTAGTAACATTATTTGTCCATTTTTCACAGTCACAAGCAGTACGTTCATCAAAACTAAATATGTTTTGCTGAGAAAGCTTACACCTAATATGTTCAACATGAACAGGTTTGTTTTTGATTAATATACAAAAAAGCTATTACATACAGTATGCTAATGGGTCTCTAATGGAACCTGACTTTGGTACAAAGCTACACAAAAGTAATATTGAAGGAAGAAAATAAACAGAGTTAGATATTATTGCACTGGACTCTTAGGGTGTCAATACACTTCAAATGAACTGGACGATACATTGTAGGACCACATCTCAAGGCAAAAGTGTTAATATCTGTTTCTAAATAGCCAAACTTGCATGTCTTTGTAGTTTCAACCCAATGATTTGCACAAATAGGGATAATGGCACACACTTTCGGACATTCTCCTCAAAGGCAATCATGACGTTGCACTCAGTCACACAGGCAAAAAGTGACGGAAGTTGTTGTGTGACAAATGATGAATGGGGCTTGGGAGAGAAGTTCAAACTCTTTTTTAGTTTCACACCCCTGCAAACCTGGACAGTTGCTGCATAAAACGGGTGTGAAGGTTGAATTGTCTGTTTAGTAAAGCTACAACAATTGTCAAACACAGCATCCTCCATTTCCAAAAGTTCAAACTCTTTTTTAGTTTCACACCCCTGCAAACCTGGACAGTTGCTGCATAAAACGGGTGTGAAGGTTGAATTGTCTGTTTAGTAAAGCTACAACAATTGTCAAACACAGCATCCTCCATTTCCACAGATTTGGAAAAGGATGCTGTTAGAAGGATACTGAGCCCTTAAAGTGCACCACACACAGACCGTATCTGCAGCATTGCTTTACTTGACACCCATGGTGTCATACAGGCAGACTAAGTAGTCAAGGCACAGTAGGCAGATATACTGAATGTGATAAAATAGTTGCTTTTCTGGAACGTTGACATGCATTGATCCTAAGAAATAGGTCAGTGGTGTATCCTAAAAACTTGATGCTTGTCAACCTGTAATAATGTACATCAATAAGCCATTGATGTATGGGATATGTAAGAGAACTATGGGCGCAGGTGTTTTGACACTTCATGATGTGGCTAGTGTATGTTGCAATTGTGTTGCACAATGTTTTGATGCTGTCGTGGTAAAGCAAAGAAAAAACAGCAGCACCCATAAGTCCTGAAACAAAAGTATAAATATGTACTACACAATCAAAATACACCTGAATAATGAAGAAGCCACAAAAAGAGAATATAGTGGGTGCATTAAACATAATAGTAATTTAGAGGTGATAGTGTTTTCTGTCTAAAACAGCTTATAGAAATTGGCGACTGGGTGTATACAGAAGCTGAATCTGTGCAGAGATAGTTTGTAACAGTTAATTATAGAAAGAATCCGAGTCAAAGACAATAAAATAAATTAAACTACATACATTGTTCAACTGCATGTGACTGTAAGTCATCAGCGATGCCTTTTGTCGACTAAGTAAACAGGCATGAGGGCAAGATACTGCAAATCAAAGCCAAGCAATCACGACTTATGAGTCTCAGAGAGGGGCTATGGTGATGTCATCTCTGTTAGCATTTTTCAAAATAAATTCCTCATGGCTTCTCTTCACCTAGTGGCACTGTGAGCAGAACATACTAGTCTGGCTACAATCTATCTCCAAGTGTTTATGTGCTGGACTAAAGCGATGCCATAGATGGTTTCAGAACAAGCCCAGACTGAGCCAGAGCACTACTCTATAGGTTAGCTGCACACAGAGCTGTGACCAGTCTTTTCCTGCTAACTCATGTTGTTAATGGTTCATCCCCAGGGATACCTGTGTTGGTTTAGGCTAAAAAATGCTCCACTTCTGTCACTATAAATGTAGATTAAGAAACAGATGTCTATTTTACTGCCGCTGACAGAACAGACTATCAGGGTAAAACATAAAAACAGCAATAACCCAATGGTGAGCCCTTGGTGGCTGAAACACTATTCACTGCTTCGTTACATGAGTCTCTTCAGGCAAAGTAGGGAAACAGTGCCCCGATCTGTCCACAATGAGTAAGACAAATGGGATGACTTGATTCTCTGCAGGGCAGCGTGTCAAGGGTAACAAGGCTTAAAGACTCAAGCAGGAGGAGGGCAAAGGCAAAGACAGCATGTCTGCAACACCTTCGTGTCACAGAAAAAGGATTATTAGGTTACCCCATGATCAGTATACACAGATGCACGCACACAAAAATACGGACTGCCCTATTAACTGGAGACATAGCTATTATAAGCACAACAGGGGTGCGAGGGGCTTCGTGCCCCCCAAAACTGGGTCATGATTGAAAACCACAAGAGGAGAGAATAAAGGAAACTGCATACTAATTGGTTGTGGGGGTGGGTCCTCATGCTATCTAACAATGTCACCTGCCCACCCTCTTTAAACATGGTTATGTTTGGCTGAAATTTCACGCAGCTGTGATGAGACTACCTTAAACCTCCTTTTGTGTTTCTGTCAATAATCATGTTTGCACTCTCATGAGCCTATGGCTTTAGCGCTGGTAAATTATTTGCTGCTGCACCTCTACCACCTACATGACTGACTGATGTATGATTTTACTGGTACACATGGATTATAGTTAGCAGTTACTGACATGTTTTCTTTGCTGCCTTTCATCTCTTCATTCTGCCTCCCAGTTTTATAAGCGTTTAAGCAAACAGCGTCTATAAAAAAAAACAGGGTATCATAAAAACAATGTGAATGAAATTTTTTAAAAAAATGCTTGGAAGTTCAAATTAGGATAGATACAACATAAGCACTTCTATATTAAAATCGCATGAATTCAAAAGGTAGTATTTATCAAATAGCCCTATAAAAGATCTGTTTTCCATCTCATGAAAAAATGCAAACCTCTTTCTAATTTTTCTACACTATATTTGAATTGCACACGATACATTATTGTGACTTAGCTATAGCATTATAGGCGGCTTCTTTGGAGTGAAGTTCAATACCAGAATATTTCTGTCTCAAGCAAGATAATTAAACAAGCGATTGACAGTGGGAAATTGTTGTTTGTTTTGAGTTTTGTTCACCACTTGGTCATGTGGAGATTAAAGACCCACAGAGTTTATACAAACAAACATCTATCAAATCAGTGGGCTTGCTCAAACCAGCCTCTGATTTATTTATGTAGGTATATTATATATATATATATATACACACACACACACACACACACAGATATATACATACGTATATAATATATTATATATATGTATGTATGTATGTATATATAAACACATATATGTATACATCCCTAAAGATGGTGTTACTGAGGTGTTTGAGTGAGTTAAAAATAGAATATTACTGTATATTTTTCTTACCTTTCCTTTTATAGTGGAACACCCTGTCCACTTTTTTAATTTGTGTATATTGTGCATCTGATGGAACATACAATTTTAATAAAATACAGCGGTCAAAATCATCCATGTAATGGCTTGTGTTTCACTTGCACTTAACATAGATATTTAACTTAATTTTGGTTATGAGGAAAAGCTTCATGGATCAGACATGACAAGTCTAATAATGGCATTTGTGCAAACTTTGCTAACAGTTTTGTGAACACTATGAAGGGTCCTTGCCCAAAATACAACAATACTGGTCAGTTGTTCAACCAGCGTAAAATATTCCATGTCTACATCTTCCTGGCAAACATACCCCTTTATGGCTGTGTGAAGAAGAGACTGTCTCAGAATAAAGACTGCTTATTGATTATAACCACCATTTTCCCTTCACTTTAGGTAAATTTGATTAGCCCAAACTCAACCATAACCTAAACAGAGAGGCAGCAGATCAGAAAATACTCATGAGAGTAATCTTAGAAACAGTCACATTGGCCCATTTAGGCACAAACAAACAACAAATTTTCTATTTTGGAAGTAAGATTTGTGTGCTTAATGACAGCTATACTATCTGAGCTTGTTATGGCATGAAACAAATGTTCTGGACTGAATTCAAATTGTAGGCGCATGACATGTGCCCAAAACCGGCAAGCTGCAAAGATACTGTATTTTCAAACGCTGTTTCAAGCTGTCAGAACTGGTATTAGATTTTCTACTGCCCTAGGCATAGTGCTGCAGCCGACCCAAATACTTAAAATACCAAAATTCAAGTAAGAATCTTATTGACAGGCCCTCCTGGTAGCCTGGTTGTTAAGACATTTGAGACACATACTATAACAGCAACGTTCCCGGTTTGATTCCACCGTGAGACCTTTGCTTTTGAATTTATGTCTTTCACCCTCTCTTGCTCCATTCACTTTCTGTCACTTCTATGCTGTCCACTGTCAAAAAAATATATATATATGAAAAAAAAAATCTTACTGACATTGTATCATATTATATCCAACAGCAACTAATGCTCCAGCTCATATTTCACTTAGAAAGTATAAATTCTATTTACAGGGTTTAGTGAATACTAACACATTTTTTATCAAACAATTGCCAAGGTCAGGAATTAACTTTCACTATCAACAATGAACATTATTTCAATTGCATCTAAATTACATTACAGTACATTACATTTGGCAGATGCTTTTATCCAAAGCAACTTACAAGTGAGGGAAACCACTAAAGCTTCAACACAGTAGGAGACCCTTGAAGTAAGTGCTAAGTGCAAGATCTATCAAAGTGCAAGTTAGGCATGTTGAGGTGTAAGGAGAGGAGATACTCTTGGAAGAGAAGAGTTTTCAAGAGTTTCTTGAAGATAAAGAGAGACACCCCTGCTCTGATAACATTTGGTAGCTTGTTCCACCATCAGAAAACCACAAAAGAGAACAGTGTGGACTGTGATTGCCTTTTGTGCAGGGATGGCAATGCCAGACGACATTCCTTGGAGGAATGCAGTGGCTGAGAAGGAGCATAAGCCTGTATGATTGAGTTCAAGTAGATGGGTGTAGACCCAGAAGTCACTCTGTAGGCAAGCATCAATGAGCAGCAGAGTGACATTTGCCCTTTCAGGCTGATTGAAAGCCAGAAATGCTGCCACATTCTGGACCATCTGTAAGGGTTTCACTGTGCGTAAAGGGAAGCCTATTAGAAGGGCATTATAGTAGTCGAGGTGAGAGATAACCATGGCCTGTACCAAGAGTTGGGTGGTGTACTGAGTCAGGTAAGGCCTGGTTTTTCTTATGCTGTATAGAGCAAAGCAGCATGACCGGGGGACAGTTGCAACATGGTCATAGAAGGATAGCTGGTCATCAATCATGACACCCAGGTTCCCCAGGAGAGATTGATTGTTCAGGATGACTAAGAGTTCAGTCTCAGAGATATTTAGTTGAAGGTGGGTTCCCTCATTCATGTGGATATGTCTGAGAGACAGGCACAGATCCTGATCCATAGGGGCACCTGGCAGGAATGACAGGTATTGTTGGGTGTCGTCTGCACAGCAGTGATATGGGAAGTCATGCGAGTCGAGCCTTGGACCAGATGAGTTGGTGTATACTGCAAAGAGAAGAAGCCCCAGCACCAAGTCCTGGGGGAACCCCTGTTGGGAGGGGATGGGTTAAGGATGTATGTCCTTGCCATGACACACTGACGGAATGCCAATGAGATAGTATTTAAACCAAGAAAGCACTTTGCCTGAGATGCCCACATTGGAGAGTATAAATCTGTATTTGTCTCACCTATATCACAGTTAGGAAAACGGGGCAGAGATAGAGCGTTGTCATTTCTCACAGGAAAAACCTGTGTCCTTTCATAAAAGTAGCAGCATAAACACAACCGCACACACAAATGCACACTTTCTAAGCCATGCTTTCTTTGCACCACACAAAATAATAGGCTGTAAGGTTTATTGAGTACATTTAGAAAAAGTCACCTACAAAGTCAGAAGGGCAAATGTAAAAGAGATGGGCTTTGGGTTTGAAGAAACAATGAATCAGAAAAGCAACTTTGAGCAGCACCTGTTATGGAGCAGAAGAAGCAGGGTGGAGGATTGGAAGGGACAAAGGCTGAGCATTATGCTGCTCTTATAAAGAGCAGGCAAGCCTGTTTGCTTTAGAGGTGTTGTCCTGGTTGCCCCAGCGGCTATGTATTGCAGGGAGGCCCGTGGCTTTTGTTTTCTAACACGAACAGGGGGTGTTGAGAGCAAGCTGTGAACACTGATGTGTGACTGAATTCCTGTTAGACTGGTAGAAGTGGGACAGTCTCTGGAGGACACCTGCATCCTCAGCTTTATGCCTTATCAGCTCCAAATTACTCAAAGACCAGCATCACTATGTGTGATGGAGTTTCTGAAAATGGGTTATGATACTACAATGAGTGTGGTGAATATCAGCATATTTTCCATGAAATTTAAAAGACCTAAATGTTTGTGGCAGCATTCTATACTTGTCAAGCAGCTGAAGCGTACATCAAGCTTAATCTCACCATCATACCCCTGCCAATTAAATGGCAATTCCACTTTATTACAACCTGCGCAAAAGTCAAGACCCACTTCCTGGGTCAACTTTTACCCGCCCTACTTACCTGCAGTTGTGCACATACAGTTTTGCAATGCAATGAAAGATTTTTACCGCCATTTCAGGTGATATCACTTGTAGATTAACCTTCAAACTAGGTACTTTAGATAATCTGGAAAAACTGTTGTTGTTTGAGTATAAACCATCTGACTAATTGTTCATTATACTCTGATGAGACTGATGTAGCAATGGCACTATATTTTTAGATTTAATCAATTACTATGGTGACTACAATGTTGTTATTACAAATAAAAATTATTGTCAAAAATACAAAATAAAACCTCAGTTGTAATAAACCAGAATCTTCCTGTTAATTTTGAGTGGATCGGTTGGTCTTCAAGATATTTGGGCTAAAAATAAAGAATCATTAAAAATGTGTCCACATTGTTTAGTGAGGCATCTCTCTCATAGGAGATTACATTGACTCAAGAAAAAAATAGGAGTCTGAACCCAGATCCTAGATCTGCAACTAGATCATGGTTTATGATTTCCTAACAAGTGTGTAGCTACTGCATAAGTTTGTGTTTCAGGTGTGGTGAAGAATCTTAGCAGCCACTGAATTTATGGCTGCAATTAATGACTATTTCCATTATTAATTAATCTGTTTTTTTTATTAATGAATTGATCATTTGATCTAGAAATGGTAAAAGATGAATCCAAGATGACATCTTCAAATGTCTTGTTTTGTCTGACCAACAGTCCAAAACCCCAAAATATTCTTATATACTACAAAGCAGTAAATCCTCACATTGGAGCAGCTGACACCAGAAAATGATTGGCATTTTTGCTTGATAATTGACTTAAACTGTTAAGTGATTCCAAAATTGTTGCTGATTACTTTTCTGTAACTTTAATGATCAATTGATCAAATGATCATTTCAACTCTAATTTAACCTACTGGATATTTATTTATATATATGTCATGTCACATGTGAATAGTTAAGCCTAAGGGTAGGTTAGGTATTGGTTCACTCTTTGTTCTCTATATCTTCTCACCATAATCAGGGTAAAGATGCATTCTAGTAATAATCAGCCATCTAAATACACATGTAGGATAGAAAACATCGAGAGGGAGATTCATAGAGCTCAGCAGTAAGTTTTATTGTTGTCTATCTGTCCACACCTCTGTGTCAACCTGCCCGGCCATCAACATTAAAACGGGATTTATTTATACTTCAAATGGAGGGGTAGGCGCATTTGTGTGTACACTTAGGAATTGTATTCAACACTTATGAATCCTTTTTGAAGTCTGAGCTTGTGCATTCAGCCAGTGTTCCACTATAAATCAGAAAAGCGGCTGAATGCCCAACGCAGAGCACAGAGAAAGTGGAATTAACCTGTTCAAACAGAGATGGGTTAAGAAGTGTCATTCCCACGGCAAGGTGTGCCAATGAGCTTTTGAAAGTGTGATGAGTCAGGGCAAGCTCTCGAGTATGTTGCCACAGACATGAACACTGAAAGTGTCTTGTTTGATTTTAAGAGCTCCTGTTCTCAAATAATCTTGTCTGTCATCACTTACAGATTCCAAGAGGCTAGAACAAAGAACTTTACCGTCATTAATCTGTTGGAATTTTTCTCAATTATGCGAACAATTGTGTGAGATGAGAATAGGTGTGAGAATACTGGAATGGGGAGGATACATGTTGTAAAAAATACAACAATATATGGCCAATGCTCTGTCCAGTCCCACATCTGTCACAAGCCTCTATTTGCATGAACAACCCACAAGTTGCATTTTTCAGGGGATTTGCATTCATAAGCAAATCTCTTGACGCTGTGGCGCTCAGGGCCCCCACACTTACAATATTTACACAGGTCTGGACCACCAACAGCACTGCACCTCCACTCCTCCCATATCTCAACACATTGCCTTGCATATCTGTAAGTCCCAAACTCTAACTCTAGCTTTCTGGCAGTTAAGCTATTAATACCTCACCTTTCACCTGCACTTTATAAAAAGAAAGGCAATCCATCATTTCAATGAGAGAAAAGCAGAGAATTTAGCAAGAGATGAGTGAGAAGTAACATGTTTGATCTGCTGAAATATTTGCAGAAGGATTCCCAAATGTAGGAGTGCTTAAGCATATTGGAGGGAGTTTCCCCACATCTGCCCAGCGTGAGCAGCAGCAGACTGCAAAGATTCCACCCTGGAATCTCTCACTGTAACATTTATTTTTTTTGACTTTATTAAAGTCTAATGCAATCCTATTGTGACATATAACATCGATATTAGATGATTTTGCATCATTTTCAATTACAACATTTTGAAACGCTCAACGGCGGTTCTTACAATTATTGTTTTTACTATACTATATATCTGCACATGGTAAGTATTGGTTAGGAGGTTCTAAAATAGTTCTCGGCTCTAAAAGCTAAAATACTTAGTTATAATTAGAGCAAGATTGTGGTTAATTAAATATGACAGAATGGAAACTCTGGTCTAGTGCAGTAAGATGCACTACTAACCCACTGATCTCCATACCCTTAGCTTTCCGTTTTGATATATTTCTTGACCTGCGGAATTGTCCAATATGAATGGAATTCCTAGTTGCAAGTGCTGTCTATTCAGTGTCTACCATAAAAATCAATACTCTAAGAGGTCTTCTGGCAATTTTCATCTTCACACACTCTCCCCTCAGCAAATTCCATTTACACCTTATCTCAGAATGTACACAACTTCTTGCCTAACAATTTTGAACTATGCAACAAAAATGGTTTGTGGACACTGTCTGTGATATCACAACTTTAACTTTATGATACATGGATGATGAACAACTAGGTTAAGGCCGCGATCAGACAGACTTGAGCTCTGTGTGGAAAAAGTGCAGCCCTCTCAATGGGGCCTGTTTGTTGGTGTCTGACTGTTGGTGTGGTAAAATCCTGTCTGTGAGTATTACCAAAGGTTGTCCAGTGGTTTGGTGTCTGATAAGCTTTTGAATGCATTATTCTGTTATCAAACTGGACTTACTGGGATACCAACTGGATAGTATTTCATTGTCTCACCGGTACCTTAAATATCCCTCTCCTATCAATGCAGCCCTCTGCTTAGTTTTAATGTGGGGCTGTTTTAAGTCAGATTCTCCACTAAGTCTAGGCTGGGTTGTGATAGTGCATTCGACCTGTTAGGACTGTTGCAATCTTCACAGCCAAGATAGACCTTCAGGCACCCAGTAATTTACCATCTAATGGAAAGTGGAAGATGCCTGTGAAGTCTTTTCAGTGATCTCAACCTTCTCTGTCCTCAACATGAGACAGGTCTGCAACTCAGGAAGACTACACAGAGCCCTTGTGTGCTAATAATTCATTATGTTCTAGGGAGAGTGAGTTCACTTCTTTTTTTTTTGCAGCATACCAGGCTAATAAGAGTGCTGTTTAAAACTACAGAGGTCATCTCCCTAGACCAAAATCTCAACTCAAACCAAAGTGCTGTTCTCAAATGAGAAGCAAATGTTTCCCAGGACAGATTTACGAGACACCATCATTTAAGGCAATGCAAACTATGCAGCTCTGTAAAACATATGGTGACTAAGAGCAGGTAGGCAGTGAAAAAAGGTTTGATGGAATGGCTTACTAATCAAGTTGTCAGGCTGAAGTGCTTTCCATGAGGGTACGACTTTATTGTGAGGATCTTATTGACCTTTAGACAATATATGATTTCAGTTTTAGAGGTCACATTAACAAGTAAGACTGAGTGTCCGGTTGATATACAATACAATACACCTACATCTTCAAAACTAATGAGTATGTGATCCTCAGGAGCCTTCTGTGAAGTACCCTCATGTCCCAATCTGAGGAATCTTTTAATATATACGGACAGAACATCTTAATTTGATGTTAGTGCTGGAAGGCAATGACAAACGGTTTAGTTTAGTTTGGAGGACTTGTTGGAGACAAACAAGAATAAGAGTCTACAGCCATGCTAATGCTCTTTAAGCCTCTAATTAGGCAAAGTGGTACTTTGAGCCAAATGCTAACATTTGCATTAAACATGCTAACAACGACAATGCTAACTTGCTGATGCTAAGCAGGTATAACGTTTACTGCTAACATTTGCTAATTAGCACAAAACACAAAGTACAGCTGAGGCTGATGGGAAAGTCATTAGTTTTAGCGCGATTTGTTCATAAACCAAAGTATTGGACATATTGAAAATTTGACCTGATGGTCGCATTACAGAATTAGTATCATATATTGTGGCAATCCATGCAGTAGATGTTTATGTTTCCGAGGATAAGTGAAAACTCTGACCTTCTGCTAGCACTAGAGGAAACATCAAGGGATAACCAAAGTCATTAGAATTCATCCTCTGGACACCATGATTATCTGTATCAAATTTTAAGACAATCCGTCCAGTAGTTATTGAGATATTTAAATCTGGGCCAAAGTGGTGGACCATGTGACCAACCAACTAACCAAAATCCATACAATAGTTTCTGAGATATTTCAGTCCAGAACAAAGTGGTTAACCATCCAACCTACCGACAAACAGACAGTCAGATTGACATTGCCATCCCTAGAGCCATGGTAATTGTATAAAAAGGCAGAATAAGTATGAGGAAAGTGAAATATCATAATAGGGTCTAAATTAATGTTCTTAGCATTATTTACTCTTAATTCTGTCGAGAGCAGATCAATCAGTGCTACTGACTGGTTTATGTGGCAGAATGAAACTTCCTATTACATCTCAAAGTTCAACTATATTAATTGAAAAAAGGACAATGACATAGCTATTCAAAAATCAATAATTATTTCCTACTCTTGTGTGTGTTGTATTAGCAAATCAAAATCAGTTGTTGAAACTAAGTGATGCCCAATTCTCATAAACTGAAGCACAGATTCATACATAAAAGCATGCTCTCTGAAACGAACACACAAACAACTTTAAACTATGGATGAAAACACGAATTTACAAAATGTTGTACAACTAGACAACTTCTCATGATACTACATGTACATGATACTACACAAAGAAGTTAAGTAGTTTAATGGATAAGAGTTTCTTATCTCTGTCAGTGTTCTACCATAAATGGGGTAAGGTTTCATAAATGGCTAATTGCTTGTCTTTAATGCTCTCCTGCTGATACCCTACTACAATATACACAACCAAAAAGGCATCAGTCTTTTAGCTGACAAATGGTTGCCACAATCACACTTATAGTATTAACTAGCTTATGGTGTAAGCACACTAAGATGAGCCCAAACAATGGATGTCTATATCAAGATTAGTCAACTTATAAAACCACATAGGCAGATTAGGTGTCTAATTCCACTGACCCTCTGAAATAAATCTGGGTTTATTATCCAAGGAGCTCCAAACCTATGACTCAAGCCAAGTTCTAACAGCTGCTCCAGTAGACAGATTGCTAAAGACCCTCTACTACCAGATGATCTGGTCAAACAATCCTTATCAGTCTACATACGCTTAAAGAAACCAATTTGATTTGCTATTCACTCTAAGCACCACATTGACCAAAGCTGTTTATTTCCATTTAAAAGGACATAATTAAATTGCAAAAAACAAACTTTTGGAGCAAAGTTTTTTTTTCAATTTAGAACTTTTCCAAATCCTCACATAACTTCTACTTGCATGTTTCATCAAAAGCAATGGAATGTATAGAATTATTTGTGTTTTTTCAGCATTGCCCCACATCATTTATATCATTCATATATAATTATACATGATGTTATTCAGTGTGGCCTTTGCAATTTCCAGGGTTTAAATATTACTTTCCAATTAGGGAAAGTTGATTTTATTATACTGTATTATACTGTATATACACCAAAAGAAAACCTTAAAAATTAACATATATATGTTAACCAGCAAACATGACTGAGTGTGAATTTAATTATTTCTGTAAGGAAGCAGGTAGTGTTTTAGAAATAATTTGTATTCTTTTAATCATAAGTTTTGATATGTATATATTTGTATTTATGTACATTAATGTATTTTTATGTATTCTTTATACTATATAATCTACTTATTACTTACATATTTTCTTTTTTGGGAGAGAGACTCTTGGGAGGGTTTGGATGAGTAAGGACTATCATTTTATTAACTTCTACATTGTCAGAATATTGGTAATTGATATTAATATAAATAATGTTGAAAAGAGACATGTAGTGACATGTAATTAATTAAGTGAACTACTGTATGTTAAAACTACAAAACAGTCAAGGATGACATTGGCTTCGGGCACCACAACCCTTACTTGTTCATATGTCCCATATTGTAGTGGGACTGCTTTAAAGAACAGATTAGTGTCAATTTGAGAACTTCAGTGAGTAAAACTTCTACTGTATCTTCGGGGCGAAGAATCTGTATTCTATGCAGTAACACTTTTACTGTCCCGTGGTGCATATGTATGTTTGTTTATTAATGTGTTTCATATCGAAGGCTCTGTGTTAGCCACAGTTTACATGGTAACACAACCTTTAATGAAACTGCAGAAATTCATGATAAATTATTCAGTAAGATTGTATTGTATATATATTCTATATTGTATATATTTGTTAAACATCCCAAATTAAAAGATATAATCTGCAACAAAACCGCATGTCTTATTTATTTAAAAAAATGACAAACTTAAATTTCGCATAAAAAGATGAATTGTTTCCTTTCCGTTCAAATGGAACTACTGAACAGAATTCCTTGTGTGCTACAAATAAATCACTCAAATGAAAATAATTACCTTTGATATCCACTGGGGCATGAAGATTTTATTAAAGGTCACTATAGCTGAGCTTGCAAGCCTCCAGTCTCATTTGTGAAATAACAAAAAGCACATTATAACACACATGGTATCTGCATGCCCTCCGTTTACCTGAACAAGCTTAACAATCATTAAATGTAGTAACTATATATGATTATGACGGCGGGTAAAATATAAAGATTTGAAGGCAGGTGTTAGAGGGATGACAAGTATCATATTTTTGCTCAGACAAAGTGATGAATGATGGGGAGGGGGATCTTATGACACTGATGACAAATTGAGATTAACAGGCCAAAATGACAGTGGTTGATGACGCAAGTAAAGTTGTTGTGAGTGTGTCATGCCCCACGCCAAGAGTGTTAGAGTCTGTTAACATGGCTGCATGCAGACTGGAGTTTGGGTGTCTGGCAACTGCACCCAGACAGACTCTAAAGCTTTACATGCAATATGGTGTCTGTCAAATTCACAGTTGAACAGCAGGAACTTGAAATGCCTCATGCAGGCATCCAAGAAACAGTGAACCAAAGTGGTGGACCAGAGTGTTTCCTAAACCCCCGCACAAGAGGGGGGCAGAGATGTGTGTTGTGCTGGTGGGCTTAGTTAGATTCACACTGTGATCCAGATGGCCAAAATGATGAGGCTATTTCACAAACAATCCATTATCAAAACTGGAAGATATAGCAGAAGATTCCATTTTGTTCCACTTTTTTCTGGTCTTAGTGCACAGCAATGTTTAACTATTTTGGAGATGTCACAGCAAAAAAAAAAAAAAAAAAAAAAAAGTGAATAAATCATGAGCAGAGCTAAGGAAAGCCATGAAAGAAGGTATTCACTGATGTGTATGAGGTAACTGACCCGACATAAGTGGCTAATGATGATTTAGACAGGGAGCATGCCACGCCACACCACTGCAGTTCCAATGTTAAATAATGTTTCATTGCCTACAAATATTTTTTTTCTTGATTTTATATCCATTTTCTGAAATCATCAATTTTTCAAGTTTTAATGGGGGATATTTTGAGTATTTTAGACATACTTTTCACTGATGCAGAGTACAGTTTGACGAACTGTCAAAGTGTGACAAATGAGCTTTCCAGTTTAAATGAATGGTGTTTCAACTGTGGTTATGCTCAAAGCTAATTATAGCTATTATATTAAATTTTGTTTAACTAAACAGATTTTTCAATGACAACAAAGTTCATATATTAGCAAAATTTATAATGAACAGAGGGCTTCTTAGTTAAAATACTGATTTGACAAAAATGATTATCACGATATATAAAATAATAAAAAATAATCCTTCACGTTAGTGTATAATACTATTACTACTACTTTTTTAAAGCAATATAGTACGCAAATCTTCAGTGGGAAATTGTTCATTAATTATATATAAACAGTTTGTTTTATCAAGATTGTACCGAGATGACAAGATAACAGATTTGAAAGTACCACAGAGTTTGGAAAGTTACAGTTACAGTACAGAATTTACCAGTCAATCAGGGTTAATCTTTTTAATCTGACAGGTCATAGTGATAATCTCAACAGTGCTTGACATTTAAAAATCTACTGAAACAACAGAACTACTGGATACTGTTACTACTGGATACTCCCAGCAACTGGAACAGTTTTGACTGGTGCAGAAATGACATTTTAAAGAGCCAGGATTAATTAACTGAAGAACAGTTACAAGGGAAAAAATAAACTTAGAGAATTTTTAGGTTTTCAGTCGAAATGAACTAGAAATCAGAATTCAGAAATCTTTGTGAAATATCATAAATACCGTTGTAGTCATCTAATATATTATCAGATTCACATGTCTGATAGTGTAAACTGATTTTGAAGGAATATACTTTTTATAAAAAAACTAAATTTGTAAACTAAACAGCAAAAACACTATACTGTATATCTTCCCCAATTATTTTAAAACTAACATGTTTTTTTAACTGCAAAAACCTGAAGTATTTTCTATCACCGCAAGTAAACAGAATTGGAAGCTATATGAATGTATTTGTTTTATCTTAAAAATGTGATAAATGTTTGTTGTAATAAATTTTGAATTTTGGTTTTCAGTTAACGCAACCAAAGCTGCTGAAAAAATTCAAAACATTTCATACCAACAGACACATGGCCACATGCCTTTAATAGATACAATATAGCACAGAGGCATCTCCTTACTTTAAACCAAATCGTTAAAAAAGCAGCTTAAGGATTTACAAATCAGTGAGGCCAAAAAAACCAGTTAAGGCACTCCTGGAAGCTGTGAACTTTGTACTGTGTCACAGTTCTGTTACCATTGTAAATCAGATTATGGAGGGGTAGGAGATTATTGATTGAAATATGCCTCCTGGCACATCATGTGTCCCCTCTATAGACGTTGAAGGTACAAGTGACAAACAACAAAAGAAAATTGGACAGTCACTTTTTTTAAACAGACCATGATAAAACTGCAGGATATCAGTATAATGGCCTAGACTTGAATAATTTGTTAATGTTTTTCTCTATGGAACATTGAGGACACTACAGTCACAACACTGCTGTGGACAGAACCCAGAATTCCACCTCCATCTGTCAAGTTTAAAAACACATTTAAATGTGAGTCTCACTCTGGCTAGTTGCGCATCATACTGTATCTTATCGCTTCTATGGAGAATACATTAAGTACTGGATAGGGCCTTATTTAACTTCACAGCAATGACAAGTTTTAAAAATCTTTTTGGAAACAGTGCAAACAACAAATCGACATTAGTTATCATCTACCCTCTATGGCAGACCTTTTCTTATTTCGAAGAATAAAATTTAAATTTTTTTTTTACTGTCAATAAATCCCATGAAATTGCAAACATCAACAATAACTTGATCCTTCTATCAAGTGTTGTGTGTACCCAAAGCCTGATACTGTATATCTTATTCTTCAATGCTGAAGAGATTGTTACGGAAATTCTCTACTGCTGGTGAAGAATGAAATAGAGACTTCTGCCGGCCGACAAGGTTTTTATTTTCTTTGCAAAGAAAAGGTCAATCAACAAACGAGCGGTCAAAATGAAGAAAGACCCCAAGCATGGGGAGAACTAAGCATTTATACCTGGGGAAATGTGTTCCACACCTGAGGCATCCTGCAGGACTTTGTATGTAGATGTAAAATCTAAGGTCTAGACATCACAATTTAAAATATAAAAGGACCTGATATCTCGGTAGGAAGTGGAAGGTGGGGTATCTGAGGTAGTTGAAAAACAAGGAGATTGAATCACAAGTGGAAAGTGGGGTATCTCAAGTAGTTGAAACACAAGGAGATTGAATTACAATTACAATTCCCCCCTTCTGTATTGATTAATCGCTAAAAAACAACAACAAAAAAATGAAGGGAGAAAGAAAAAAAGAAATCGCAAGTTATTTATCCAACACAGTAATTCACAGATTTTAAAATGTATCATCATGGAAGTTGTTTTTGAAGAGAAGAAAAAATAAAAGAATAAAAACAAAACAAAAACAGTATTTACAAAATGTCTGAGTCTGAGTTGGGGTAATGATGGGCATTACCCCAAGTAATGTGAAATGAGGTTGAATTTTGATTGCCATTGTTAATGTTTACATGAACATATGTAGAGGATTGGATTATCTTTTTAGTGAGCATGTTAGACAACCATTTCAGCATACACGGAATTATGGTGCTGAGCAAAAAGGAAGTAACTACGACTGGGAGAATCATTGATAAAAACAATGATGGCCATCCTTTGCCCCAAGACTTTAGCCAAGCGAGCCATGAGTCATTTGCTACTGGTGGGGGTCGAATGGCATCTTGCATGTGTTTGATGATGTTGGTGATGTTCTTGTATTCATCAGGGACATAAAAACAACAAGAGACATTAGGTATTTTGCAAATACCCCCTTTTTCAGCTAAAATAATATCGAGAGCAAGTCTATTGGATAACTGCTGTTCTAATCGCAAACATTTCAGTATCCATTAAGGTGAGAGCCACTTCAGTTCAGATTGATAAGGAAAGAACAGGCTAGTCCATTCATTTTGTTCAGGGCTGCAGCTGTTCCACCTCCTAGAAATAGGGACCAAACAACATTGGCATTGGGAGAAGTCCAGGGGTCAGCCAGTACATAACCATCATATTTGGAGGGCACGCCAGTAATATCTCTGTGAATTCGAAAATGCGTATTAGATTGAATGTTGGTGGTAGGAACCTTCTTATGGAAGACTTTCATATCAGTTGCAACAATTGATGGGTGGCAACAACCGGACCATTTAAATTGAGGTGGCAAATCATGATAGGCCTTTTTACCGCAAGACCACATTATTCCTGGTTGGGATGAAAGTTGTTTAAATGTTATTAGGCCATTTGTGAGAACGATTGGTTGATGCTGTAGTATTCACAAATATTCTAGTTTGACAACTAGAAGGTAAGGACCTGATGATGATGTCGAACAGACACAAGTCTCTGCATGCTGTAGAGGAACTTCAAATGCCATGTTACTAGGGGTTGAATGGGAATCAATACAGGTAATATGGGGATGTGGAGCAACTGAGACATTATTCCTCATTTGTTGGCCGGCAATTAGTAACGACATCATTCCCAAAGGGACAGTGCATTTTCCATGATCTTCTCTACCCCAAGATTCTTTCATTGGGCCCTGTAACATAACATCTGCCGTCAGGGGTT